>NC_048218.1:59206146-59226521 GCF_002007445.2 Ailuropoda melanoleuca
CTCTCACATTTGGAAGCAGTTTTGTAATTATTTGCTTTTCTACTTCTACTTTTCACTACTTTTTTCTACCACAAAAATGTGCATCCCTCAATTCTTAAAGTTCAAGAGACAACAACCTTTTTTTTTTTTTTGGCTCAACTAAAAACTCAGAGGAGAGAGATCTTTATTCTTTTATTGTGAGCACCATTAAGGAAGCCCAGAATCTGGCCTTCTACTACAATGGATTTCAAAACAGAGGTAGGTAAGCTGGGGTTTAATTTCCTCCTCCTCAAAAGGAAGGGATTCTACTGCACTCTTAACAGGGTTGTTTCTCTGAGCCAGCCCCAGACACGCAAAAACCCATTTGGGATGGGGCCAAGGGGCTGTGCTGTCCATGCTGGAGGATGGCTATACTGGAGTGAGAGCAAAGATTAATCAATCCAAGACAACACCTGTCAGGATATTGAGTTTGGCTCCTGTTATCAGCTGCCTGCACTTCAGGGGCTGTGTAATATTCAATTTGATTATCTCTCACCTGCAAAGAGTAAGCTTCTCTCTTTGCTTAAAAATCACTTGGACTAGCTGAAAAGGAATCGATCTGTGGAGAAAAATGCTGACAGGAAAACAAATCAGAAATAGGACTGGCGGATGAGAAGGAAGGGAAGGAGAATTTGGCTTATGTCCTGGTCTTTCTGCTTTTGTTTTTTTGTGAGTTTTGTGTGTGTGTGTGTGTGTGTGTTGTTTGATCAACTGGCTTAGTTCCCTGTTGTTTTAAGGGAATGAAACTCTTTGTTTCACTTGCCAGTCCTGATTATGATAAATGATAACAAGAAGTCAACACAACTCTTTTGTATATCTTTGAGATTCCATTAGTAAAAAAAAAAAAAGAAAGAAAGAAAAGAAAAGAAAAGAAAAGAAAAGAAAAAGAAAGAAGGAAGGAGAGAGGAAAGGAAAGGAAAGAAAGAAAGGAAGGAAGAAAGGAAAGGAAAGGAAAGGAAAGGAAAGGAAAGGAAAGGAAAGGAAAGGAAAGGAAAGGAAAGGAAAGGAAAGAAAAAAAAAGTNGCTGCCTGCACTTCAGGGGCTGTGTAATATTCAATTTGATTTATCTCTCACCTGCAAAGAGTAAGCTTCTCTCTTTGCTTAAAAATCACTTGGACTAGCTGAAAAGGAATCGATCTGTGGAGAAAAATGCTGACAGGAAAACAAATCAGAAATAGGACAGGCGGATGAGAAGGAAGGGAAGGAGAATTTGGCTTATGTCCTGGTCTTTCTGCTTTTGTTTTTTTGTGAGTTTTGTGTGTTTGTGTGTGTGTGTGTTGTTTGATCAACTGGCTTAGTTCCCTGTTGCTTTAAGGGAATGAAACTCTTTGTTTCACTTGCCAGTCCTGATTATGATAAATGATAACAAGAAGTCAACACAACCCTTTTGTATATCTTTGAGATTCCATTAGTAAAAAAAAAAAAAAGAAAAAAAGAAAGAAAGAAAAGAAAAGAAAAGAAAAGAAAAAGAAAGAAGGAAGGAGAGAGGAAAGGAAAGAAGGAAAGGAAAGGAAAGGAAAGGAAAGGAAAGGAAAGGAAAGGACAGAAAGGAAAGGAAAGGAAAGGAAAGGAAAGGAAAGAAAAGAAAAGAAAAAAAAAGTTTTGCTTTTTGTCTCTAAGTACCAGGACCCAAATCTTGTGGACCTCATGGATTTCCTGTTGGAGAGGTCACAGCAAGTCTCCCATGGCACTTCTGTACATTGCAGAGGAAAAAATTGCCTCCTAGAGAGACAGAAGTCACAGGGTTGAGTCTAATCACAGTTACTTTAATAACCTAAACCCCCTTGACATATCACTGATCCAATCTTTAAAAGTTGTACCATTTTTTGGGCATTTATTTCACTATTATGTATTTATTCTTTTTCGCTCCCTCTCACTGGTACCTGGACTTTCACATGGTCATTTTCCTGTACAACCACAGTGGATGAATTTTTATGCCATTTATGTTTATTTTAAAGTACTACTGTTTTTTCCACTATGCTGTAAAACTTCCCAATCCAATCTTCAGTACTGATGTTACTCATGAGATTTAGTCATTTATCCTAGCTGGCTAGCAAAAAAGTTTCAGATATTTTAAGCCATCTCAAAAATCAGCAGATCTAAAAACCCAATTCATCATTTTCCCTCACCAAAAATTCTCTCCTTCCTTAATTTTTAATTATTTGCAAGCTTGAAATTTCAAAGACATCTTTGACTCCTCACTCATCCTTGACATGTAAGTCCACAAGTGTATGTTAATCATTTTTTCAAGATATTTGTTCATATCTTTTTATTTATTTCAGTTTCTTCTCACCACTGTAGTTTATCTCTTCAACATCAAACACATGATATTGCAATAAGCTTCTAGATGATGCTCCTGTTCCCAACCTTTCCTCACCTTCAAAGTATCTCATAGGCCACAACTATAGCAATGTGAGTTACTAAATCATGTCCCTTTGCCTGAAAAAAATATATTTAAAAAAAACAACAAACTAAATTCAGACTCCCAAACCTGGTATTTAAGGTTACTCATAACTGATCCATTCTACATTTCCAGATAGATCTACTTTGATTCTCTTTGCAATCTTCGTATTTGCCCAGTGAAGATTCACCGTTTTCCTAAAATCACCTTAAGCTTCCCCAGGTGTACCTCAATTGCTCATGTTCACATGCATACTATGCTTCAACCATACCAATCCACTCTCAAGTCCCTGAATTCTCCATACACCTTTAAGTGTCTTTACCTTTACACATGTTATTTCCTCATCCAGAAACATATGTTCTTCTTCCTTCTAACCATTATGGATTAACTCTACTTGAATGTTAAATAGTCAATATCAATGTTATCTTTCTAGATGTGTTTCCCTTTGACTCATACATATTCTCCAAAAGCATCCAATGCTTTCTTTTTCTCTAGCATTATACCTGATGATGAATGAATGGATGTATGAATGAACAAATGATACTGTCTGGAGTTGTGTACTTTTCAATCTTCTCACATCTGTACAAACTTAATCTTCACATCCTTCAAGGATCTTTATTTGCCATTTTATCTTCAAAGCTTTCCTTGACCATGCCCATTATGAGTGATTTCTCTCTTCTTAAATTCCCTGAATTCTTATTCAACAAATCATTTACTGCTTGTATTTTGAATTTATAGTAATTAGATCATTTCCTTTGTTTCTGGAAAGTTTGGGGAGGTCAGTGAGATTTTAAGTAATACTCATTTTAGAATAATTTCAATTTCCTTTCTAGAAAATTGGTGTGCTAGAGTTTAAGTCAAGACAATGGTCCTAGGGGGGAAAAAAAGGAAAAAAAAGCAACAGAAGAGGAGTAATGTGGGGCAAAGTGGGGGCAAGATTCAGAGTATGGAGACAAGCAAGATTTCAAAGACAATTATTTGAGGATAAAAAGTAATCTTTAAACAATGCAAAATGGGCATCAACAGCAGCAAGGCAGAGTGGAGGAAACACAGCTGTGTAAATTAATAGGGTGTAGACAAACAACATAAAGGCAAAAATAGACACTGTGGACCAGAAAAGTTACAGTGACTTGATTTTTTTTTTAAAGATTTTATTTATTTATTTGACAGAAACAGCATGAGAGGGAACACAAGCAAAGGGAGTGTGAGAGGGAGAAGCAGGCTTCCCGCTGAGTAGGGAGCCTAATCCGGGCTCAATCCCAGGACCCTGGGATCATGATCTGAGCCAAAGGCAGACACTTAACAGCTGAGCTACCCAGGCACCCCTAGGTTAACTTGATTATTGTTTGACATAGTGTTAGATATAATTCTTGGTATTCTACCTGTATTGGCTACTTATAAACTTACAGCCAACATTCTGGATATACAACTAAATAACCAGTCATATATTTATCATGTTGTCTTTCATTAAAATGACTTTCATATGTTAGCTTCTTTTGACTTGAAAATTCTAACTGCTTCATTTTGTTCTTTATAATATTTAAAAGTGACATTGTACCTAACTTTATTGATATGTATGTTAAGGCATACACGTCAAAAACTTTTTGAGAGAAAAAAAAAGTCCTCACATCTCACTGTGCCTAATACAGTAGGTACTTAATGTAAGAACCATTTCTTGTATATCTTTTAGAAAGCTAGGCAGTAACAGAAAGGGATTACTATACATTTCAGGCATCCTACGGCAATGACTTATCTAAGGACAAAATAACAGATTTCAGCTTCATGGGCCACTATTCTCTTTGAAGTAGAGCAATCTAAAAATAAATATATTGGCAAAGGTGTCAAATCAGATCTACAGGGATAGGATAGTCTTTTCAACAAATGACTCTGAACCAATTGGAGATGCAGACTGAAAAAAATAAATTTAGACGCTACCTCACACCATACACAGAAAGGAATGAAAAGTGAATCAGAGACCCAAACGTAAGAGCTAAAATTATTAAAAAAAAAATTAGGAAAAATACCTAGATTAATCTTTGTAACTTTGGGCAAGGAAAAAGTTCTTAGTTCTGATACCAAAAGCACAAATCATTAGAGAAAAACTTGATAGACTGGCTTTATCAAAATTAAAAACTTTTGTACTTCAAAATAAAATGAAAAGATGAGCCACTGACTCTGAGAAGGTATCTGCAAATTTATATATCTGATAAAGGAATTGTATACAGAATAAATTTAAAAAGTCTTACAATTCAATAAGATGAACACACTAACTGAAAATGGGCAAAATGTATGAATAACATATTATCAAAACAGATATGCAAGTGACTAACAGGCACTGGAAAAGATATTCAACATTAGGTATTAGGTAAGTGCAAATTAAAACCACAGTAAAATACCAATACACACATCCATGCCAATGGCTACACCAAATTGAAAACATCAGTAAAAGTTGGCAAGGATGTGGAGAAGCAAACCATCATACATTGCTGATAAGAATGTAAAATGGTATAGGTACACCAAAAAACAATATGGTGACTTCTTAAAAGTTAAATATAAATTTTCCATACAATCTAGCAATTGCAATCCTAGATATCTACAGAAAATAAATGAAAATGTATGCTATGACAAGTGTTCATAGTGACAGTGTCCATAATAGCACCAAAGTGTCCATCAACTAGAGAATGATTACGTATAATATGGCATATCCATGTAATAGAATACTATTCTGTCACAAAAAAAGAAAAAAAGCCTGGGGCACCTGGGTGGCTCAGTTGGTTAAGCATCTGACTTTTGATTTTGACTCAGGTCATGATCTCAGGGTTGTGAGATTGAGACCCATATCATGCCCCACACCCAGCACAGAGCCTGCTTAAGATTCTCTCTCTCCCTCTGCCCCTCTCCACCCCTCTCTCTGTCTCTCTGTCCTCTCTCTTTCTCTGTCTCTCTCTCTCTAAACATGATACAGTATGGATGAACCTTCAAAAACATTATGCTAAGTGAAAGAAGACAGATGTAAAAGACCACACACATATTGTATAATTTCCTTTATATAAAATGTTCAGGAGAAGCAAATATACAGAGACAGATTGGTGAGTGACCAGTGTCTGGGGTGGGAATGGGGTTGACTAAAATGAGCTTAAGGAATCAAATTATTTGGGGATTATGAAAATCTTTAAAACAAGATTATGGTAATAGCTACATAACTCTGTACATTTACTAATAATCATGGAACTGAACATTTTACATGGGTAAATTTTACGGTATATAAGTTATACCTCATTATGACTGCTAAAAATAAACAAACAGTGCTGATAAACTTACGTAAATGTTGTTACATCTCTGCTTCAATATCACCTCTTCAGAGGGGCTGTATCTGGAAACTTTATCCAAAGTACTCCCTTCATAGTTTCTATTATTACATCTTTTTGATTTCCAAGTATAGCACTATCACAAGCTGTAACTGTTAAGTACGTATTGGAATATTTGTTTATTTTCTTTCTCAATTAGAATGTAAGCCCCATGAGGCCGGGTACTTTATTTCTCTCATTTACTATTTTATTCTCAGAATAGTAACAGGCACAAAAACATGTTTAGCAGCCATTTGTCAAATATATGAATAAATAAATAAATGGATAAATACATAAATGGCTGTGGAAATGGATTACTCATTTTCTAAGCAAATTAGTTTTGTGTATCTTAGGAGACACAGAAAATAATCCACTTTGAGAGGGAAAAAATGCAACAGAAGGGAAATGGTATTTCCTCATGATCAAGAAAGCAGAACCCCTTCCCCACATTAGGCATCTGAGACTCTTATTCCCAGAGAGAACAAGTTGCCAGGACCGAGCATAGCCAACTTCCACCTCTCTTTTTCTTTAACCATCCTATTAACAAAGTGATTTTCTCCAGGGTCTAGATCCAATTAAGAGCAAGGGCAGCAGAGAGGAGAACATTGAGTGAAGCAATGTTAAAGACGTTTGCACACATTCCTCTGGGGGAGAGAGAAAACATTATTGACATTCTTACCCCTCCTCCTCCTTTTCTCCCCTCCATCCCCCACCTCCTAAACTCCTTTGCAGAAGGCATCAGGACAAAAAAGCACCCAGCATTCAGCTCAGGAACAGAAAATAAATACACTGGGAATACTCCATGGTCCCTGGCTGAATACAAAGCAGTGATTCAGCAAAGAAACTGCAGCCTCAATGAGAACAGAGAGCCTGCACTGAACACAGCACCAGGAACAAGAGGAGAGAGGGAGAGAGCGAACATCTTAATGTCCTCA
The DNA here is from genome assembly GCF_002007445.2 of Ailuropoda melanoleuca. NCBI lineage: Eukaryota > Metazoa > Chordata > Mammalia > Carnivora > Ursidae > Ailuropoda > Ailuropoda melanoleuca. The sequence continues at coordinate 59,212,848 of NC_048218.1, forward strand.
CCATCTATCCCTCGGTGACGTCTCTTACAATAATGAGTTTAAATGCAATCATAAGTGAAAGAAGAAAGGGAAAAGGGAATGCACTGATAACACTGCACAAAGGGGAGAAGAATATAGCAAGATAAAAATATTTGTTTTCTTACAAATTTTAGAAAAGAACGAACTCAATTCTAAAACAGGTGGTGGAAATAGGTGATTTAAAAAGGGAAAGTGGAGAAAAATAAGTAATATAATTTATTGGTTAGTTCAGAATGAACCAGGGAACTGTGTTATATTCATGTCCTGTGGCCACTGTCTTCAATTATCTTGCTAAAAAGTCTGAGCTTTATCTCCAGTGTATGTGGTGGGGATAATGTGCACGTCCTCCTTTCCTTCTTCACTAGGGTCTGGTGAGTACTAATTAGGCAAAGTATGTGACACGTCTATAGAACTTTAGAGTGCTAGATAAACAGAATGCTGTTTTGAAGTGCCTGTATATTGTTGGTGCTGAATATATTAAATCACACTCAGTTTTGAGGCTGAGCAAGAGAGAGCAGTTTATAGTTCATTGGGGAAAGATTAAAATTTCATTCCACCATTTCTAAGCTAGTGACAAAACACTACTAATTTTCCACAGCCCTACCTTCTCCAAGGGGCAATTGGGGCAGGTGGGGGGCTGGAAATCAAAGAAAGTTCTTACTAATGAAAGCTGAATGTTTTATAATCAAGTGAGGGTCATATGATGATATAGACTATAGCAGAACGTGGATAAAAGGTAGAACTCAGACAACTACAGCACAGAAATTATAAGGAGTATCTCTAGGTATTACACAGAGACTCAGTCTTACAAAAGATGATAGAGGAGATATTGTGGATTAAATGTCATGTTATTTACCCAATAAAATCTACAGAACCTAGCAAGTCCAGTGCTTTAATAAGAGTCTTGGAAAGCCAGGCTTTCCATTCTTCTGATTGATGGAGCTCTGTATGCAGCAAATAAGGCTCAGTGCCAGGTTAATACTCTACATATTAAGAAAACTTTGGGGAGTGTGCCATTTTATTATAATTTCATTTCTCCTGTATGCAGAATTCCATTTTTTTTGCCCTTCAGCTAGATTAAATACTGTAAATCACAGCTTTATTGATAGGAAAGGAGGTATTTGCATTACTCTTAAAAATGCCATCCCCAAGAGGCCAAATTCACTAATGAAAAAAAAAAGAGTGGAATTTGCCAAGCCAAATACATTGCCTACTGTGAGGGGGCTGGGCATTTAGATCTGGTGGCAATAGTGGATGTCTAAGTCATAAAGCTTTTGCCAAGTCATCCACTCTGGGAATGTGATTATCATACAAAATCAGCATGAAAATAATTTCAAAAGAATTGTTCATCTTTAGTATTTTCATTACCCCTAAAGATTTCATCACCCCATATTTAATTCTGACAAAGGGAAAACAAATGTCCTATTGTCACTCCATACCTCTGGCCATATATGATCCATAGAATAGAACACAGCAACACACTGCACTCTGTGCCTACCATTAAAAGAAATTACTGGGGACCTCCCATTTGTCCAGCTTTGTTCTAGGCAGTATGTGGGGCAGATGGAAAACAAGGTTCCATGGAAACAATAGTGATGTAGACTAGGATCTACAAATAACTAGTTATTTGACCAGAGGGAAGTCATTTATTTTCCCTAGAGTTTTTGTCTTCCTCTTGCAGATAATATGATATGCTTGAGTAAGTAAATCAATACAAGTATTAATGGAGAGGTTACCCAGACCAAGGTATTTTGTTGTCCCAACCTTCCTATCTTAGTTGAGGATACAAAGCTAAAATGCATCAAGCCATTAGCAAACACTTAAGCACTAAATTGTTTGTTATAACCTAGAACTCCAAAAATAAAAAATAAATAAACAAACAAGTAAGTAAGGAAAAATGATAAATTGAGGATGGAATAATTGGAGCACCTGGGTGGGTCAGTTGGTTAAGTGTCTGCCTTTGGATCAGGTCATAATCCCAGGATCCTAGAATCCAGCTGTGCATTGCATCGGGCTCCCTGCTCAGTGGGGAGTCTGCTTTTCCTCTCCCTCTGCCCCTCCCCACCCCACTTATGCTCTTTCTCTATATATATCAAATAAATAAATAAAACCTTAAAAAAATAAAAATAAATAAATTGAGGATGGAATAATTAATGGTTTCTTATAGGAGGAAGGAATTAAGGTGAATAGAATTTAGGTAAATGGAGGAGGAAAAATGAATCATACATTCTGAAAGAAGATAAAACATTAATATTTTAAAAAAGGAAATGTGGGCATGGGGTATCAGGAAACATTCCTGACAAAAAGAGAGGATGGATATTTCAGAGAGACATACTAAGGCCTGATGGTGCTTGGAAATTGAGGCTGATGGGACAGACTGGAGGCCAATTATAGTTTATTAAGCAAGGAAAGGAATTGATGAAAAGCTGTGTTTGTAGAAGAATCTAAACAGCGGTGAAAATTTAGAAGTTAAGACTATAATCTCCATATTACTCACTGCTCATTGCCAGTACTCAGTCCAGTGCCTAGCATAAAGTAAGTACTCAATACATGGAAAGACTGAAGTCAGTCATGCACTGATAAAGGTTTGGAATAAAGTGACAGCAGTGGGAATAAAGGAGTTCCATCACTCAGTGATGGCTCATTAAAATTACTAATTATAAAGAAAAATGAAAGCAAAATAATAATAATATCAATAATAAAAACTGTAATAGCACTGTGGCACAATCTGAAATGGGACTATATATCTTCTGTGACTGCCCTGTGTCTCTCTTTGTCCTGAACCCTGGAGCCGTTATCACCATACTCCCTAACTTTGAAGCAACACAGAGCTGTCAGCAGCAGAGTGAGGCTGTATTTCATGGTAAAGAATGATGAGTCAAAGTAGTCTACAGTATGGGGGGGGTGCGCAATCCTAATTACTAGTCTTCCTCAAGGTGAAGAGGTATGCCAAGAAGTTTTAGACAAAGATCTCCTGGTGTTTTTCTGGTAATACACAACCTGAGATTGGGTTATTCTGTGTATTATACCCTCACTTCTTTACTGAAATGCCTGGCTTTCTACTTTTTCTCTCTATCCCCATTCAAGATTCACCACAACCCTCAAGATTCAGCTCTTTCATTAAAAATGTCCACGGTAACTCACCAGTTCACAGCAGTTTTTGAAAAGCCATCTGAACCATCATTAGCAATATATTGCTTTGTCACTTAATTTTTCATTTGTACAAGTTCCTGAGGAACTAGAACAAGTATGGATCCAGATTTTTGTGGATCCTGAAATTTATACAGTGTGGAGTCTTTCTTTTAAAAAATACAAAATGGCAAATTAAAATTAAGAGACAAAGCTTCGGAATAGCCGGTCCATGCAAGTGAAGGGGCCCAAAGCCTAAGCTTCACTGTAAATCTACTTGTTAGACATTTATTTAATCCCCACAGAATGTCCAGCACAAGGCTATGCATACTAACTACCCATGTTACAATCTTTCCTTTGGCAATTTCATCTAAACCATACATAAAACTCTCCCCTAATAGGGAAATATTCCATGATCCTCAGTCACGCAGTTCTTTTTCTGAATGCCAGTGTTCTCAGAGTCACTTGTCAATGGGCAACTCTACCTGAATACCTAACAGGCCCTCAAACTCAATGTAACCAACCAAATTAATCTTAGTTTGAAAATCTATTTAATTCCACATATCCCTTCATATTTGTTCCTAGCCTCCCTATATCTGTATTTCCAATAATATTTTATCTTGCTTACTTAGGACTCTCCCTCTTTCTCTATCATTCTGCCAGCCTTCTCATTTCCATTTCCAACCAATATTTTGATTGAACCTATCCTTACATCCTCTACGTTTGAAAAACGACAGTTTATTTACATGTGAGATATATAATGTCTACAGATAATGCTTCTGGAAGTTTGGAAACTTTGCAAAAAATTCTGTAGTTGCCCAAGAGACTAGGGCTTGGGAACTGATTATCTAACCCTTTTCTCTTGGGACTAATATTGAATGAAACTGAGACATTATCCACAAGGAATTAACTCTGACATATTTAGGATTTTGTTAGATAATTCTTAGGATTCCTTGTCATTATCTTTTAACAAGTTCTATTTTTATTTTAGCATCCACCAATTTTCCATTGGGAAACTGACATTTGTGGGAATATTTTCAGCTTTACACACAGATAACCCACTTTGGAATGAGGCTATGTGTGTTTTACTGACGTCCTGACATCTGGTCCTTTCCTAATCTGCTTGGCCCTAACCTGTCTCTGTCTTTCCATTTCTCCCTTGAAATCCTCACTTTTGTTGCTCAAACTTTCTGAGCTCTTTCAAAACTATTACCTAAAATGCTACATTATGTATTTAAAAGTCACCCAGTTCCACAGGCAAAGTGGTGCATCGGTGATTCTTTCAGTATGAATATAGCTAAGGTAATGATGAGGTAATTGGCTAAGAACCTGTCAACTCAACAGGAAAGAGACTGGTTTAATACTCCGATAATTGCTGTTTACAAATTTTTACAGGTGAACTTTCAGGCAAATTAGTCATTTTCCAAAAGAAATAAAATAAGGAAACATGCATGCAAAAAATAAAGCAAAAATGCTGAAGTTGGTGAGAGAAACTGGGTTCAGCAACGTTGGGAAATGTGATTTACCTAGCTATACTGATGGATGCTACCCCCTATTTGACCTCATATTTACTGGCAGCAGAGGTTATCTGACATGTAAGCACAGCAAATCAGACATTCAAGTTCTTTTGCTTCATTATTTGTGGGAAAGCTAGGTGATACAGAAAGTAAGGGAGTGAGACAAACAAAGCAATTTAGATAGCAGATTTCCCCACAGGTAAAACCCTTGGACACTGCCACTCCACTACCATTTTACTGGAGATGACCTCTGATGATACTGAGGGAGTCAGCAGAGAGAAGGTTCTTATATCAAATAGCTGGGGATGCTTAGTCCTGTCAGGGCTCAGAGGGAGCCAGGACTGGAGGGTTCAAGGGCTAGGATATCTCTGTCCTCAGAGCAGAAAGAGAACCAACAGGAACCATGAATTGGGAGGTAGGGTCATGTTTTATATCATGTTTATTGGGGTAGTAAACAGAGTAACAATCTGAGCCATGTTGAACAAGGAGGTCCCCACTTGACCAGATCAATCTTACCTATCTCCTTGAAGTGCAAGAATATAAAAGTATCCTTCTAAGACTACAGTTGTCTTAATATTGATCTACATAGAAAGATGAAAGACCTAAATAGACCTTCCATTTTAATGAAACACAGTCCCTCTCTCTTTTAACATGTTTGCAAATTCTCCAGTGAGAAGAAAGTAGCAGAGGTATGAACATTAAAACTCACTGAAAAATGATTAGAGAATATATTGCTGAATGAAATTCTTCATATGCAATCAAAGTTATAATGGATGCCAGCAAAATAAAATAAACAAATAAATGCACACAAAAGAAATTAGAGAAGAAATACAGAATATCAGAGAATGAGAAAACATTAGTGGTAGTATATGAGAAATCATCCATTTCAACCTTCTACTACATAATGGTTTTTGGGTTTTGGTCCTGTTTAAATAACATTTTTTAATTGTGGTTACCTGGTCTCTGCTTAAATATGAAGATGACTAAAAATTTACTTCTTTACAAGGAAACCTATTCCACTTGGCAGAATAGCAAGGGACGTTTATAAAATAAATATACCCATTTATGTGTGTATACATATATATATTTACAGATCCTTATTTTACAGGTCCTTCTTATTTCATTCTTATACAAGCCTTCTGAGGTAAGAGGGTAAGTATTATTACCATTTTCATTTCATAGAGGACTTGAGGCCCAGCAGGGATAATTTGCTCTTATTTGCCCTTACTTACAAAGCTGGGGATTGGTAGAGGAATACTTGGAGCTAGGTCTCCTTGCTTAGAAGCTGTGTTATTTCCATCATGCCATAAAACTATCTGAAAGACCATTTGTAAAAGAATTCAACCTGATTTACTTATTTAAATTATGTTCTATTTAAATTATAAACTATCTTAAATTCTTTTTTTTTTACTTCTTTTTTTGGGGGGATGAAGTGTGATAGAAACACACATACAGATGAATAACATTCTTTTATATAGAGAGTGATAATTTATCTCTGTATAAGCTTTCATCCATTTTTACCTTATAATTCTGTCAAAACACAGAATCCTTTTATCTTTGTGCCATACACAAAGTATGACACAAAGCTATCCTCTTATTTTTGTGTTATACACATGGCAGCAAGTTTGCTTCCCATGTTTTTATCCAAATATTGAACATGGCCGAAGACTGACTGAGAGAATCCTTCACCACAGTCAATCAGTATTTCCTTGGCATGATTATCCAATTAACTGAAACAATCTAGCTCATTATAGACCAATAATCTGTTTATATGTCTACCAGGAGAAACTTGTCAAAATACAGATACTCAGAGTAAATGGCATTTCCCTGATCTGCCAGTCTGGAATTTTGTTTGTTTTAAAGAAATCTATTTACCATATTACACTTGCTCCCAGGGAACCCGTATTGGCTCCCGGTGGTCACTGCTTCCTTTTTAAAATGCTCTAGTAGTTAGGTTTTTGTTGCTGTTATTGATTTAATATTTTCCCCTTTTAACTAGGACAATATTATATGTCACCAATATTGTGAAATGGTTTCTATTTTCTACAGGGTTTCAAATGTTAGCAATAGTATGTCTATAATCATACTACCAAGTCATTTTATTGCTCTGAATATAATGCATCTGAGTCTTACACCTGAATTTGTTTGTATTAGTCTAATCGTTTCTTCACTTGCCTTGAATTTTTAATATTGAAAAGGACATAAAAGCATAATTATGGTAATTTTACTTGATAAACAAATTTAAATTTAATTTAAATTCTTATTCTTCTCCTTCAGTGGCCAGTCTTTCATTTTTAGCAAGCATACTTGTTAACAGATAGCAAGATCTCTTGGTGTCTTAGAATGAAAGAAAATGGAAATTCAGTCTAGAATTGAGATCAGAAATATGAAGAATTGACTCTACATTTTTTTAAGTTACTTCTCACTTAGCTAATACACCATTAGTGTCTATCCTATAACCCAAATAGAAGAAACATTATCCAATCTTATTTTACTCCTTAGGGACTACTATGTATGTTAACCAAGATATAACAGAAATAAGAAACATTAAGTCTGGAAAAACAACAACAACAAACATTAAGTCTGACTTCTCTTTTTTTTTTTTTTTAAAGGTTTTATTTATTTATTTGACAGAGATAGAGACAGCCAGTGAGAGAGGGAACACAAGCAGGGAGTGGGAGAGGAAGAAGCAGGCTCACAGCAGAGGAGCCTGATGTGGGGGCTCGATCCCATAACGCCGGGATCACGCCCTGAGCCGAAGGCAGACGCTTAACCGCTCTGCCACCCAGGCGCCCCTAAGTGTGACTTCTCTTATAAAATAATTTTGGCACTTGCATAATGATTAATTAAAAATAAAACATATGAAAACAAACTTAGAAAGACATCATATGATGCTGCTTCTATATTGTACCTATTAATATCCTTGATAACCTAGAAAATTTAGTATTCTGCAATAAAGTTCTCTACATTGGTACATCAAATTAAACTAAATTCCTATTAACATATACTATGACCCAAGTTCACAATAATATTCACATTTCTATCGTGTGTATGTAAATTTATTGTACACACAAAAAAACACATGTATGCTTTTGCTTTGTATATATTATTAATAATATGTGCAAAAGAAACTAAAAAAAATTTAAATCTTGTATTCAAAAAATCCATACAATGTAATTAAGTATATTTATGACATAATTTGTATACACATCATAACACATTCTATATAAATATATATTTTTATTTTTAGAAGAACTAGATTTTGAGTTGCTTTATTTTTATACAAATATTAAGGCACTAATGCAAAAATATTTTTAAGTTTCCTAAACCATGATATTTATAAGATAATGCGGTTTAATTTTTTTTTTATTTGAGCACATCACCATCTGACTAGTGACATTCACACATTTATTCTAATGAACTCAATCATATTCAAAAACTTAATGTCAGACCAGACCAACATCTTTGTTTAAGAAGTAAGTAGGAACTATACCCATTTTGGAGTTAAAACAACAAAAGCTAATTCCCAACTTTCTGCAGTTAAGGTCTTGTGGAACTAAAGCCTAAATCCCTTGGTGTTCAATCTAGAAGTTTATCTGATCTAGTGATATTCTATAGACTTTAGGCAGTTCCTTGAGGTGCTGATGATATTAGATATTATCAGTTCATTATATTAGAGTAACAAAAGATAGAGGGGCACCTGGGTGGCTCAGTGGGTTGGAAGATCCAACTCTTGGTTTCGGCTCCAGTCATGATCTCAGGGTCATTAGATCAAGCCACAAGTTGGGCTCCATGATCAGCGGGGAGTCTGCTTGAGATTCTCTCTCTCCCTCTCCCTCTGCCCCTCCCCCTGCTCACATGCTCTCTCCCTCCCTCTCTCTCTCTAAAATAAATAACTAAATAAATATTTTTAAAATGCTTTAAAAAAATAGATAAGAATAAAGGTCAAAAAGTCAAACAAAAATGCATCTGCTAAGTTAATGATTCTGCAAAAAAAATGCTGACCTTAAGATATGCTCTTATAATTACATCATGAACATGCATAAGATGACAATGATCTCAGTTATCACAAGACAAAGATCAGCCACAAATTGGCAAAATGTGACTCAAAAATATGTGACTCAAAAACCATAAAGTAAACAGGTCTGACATAGGTGTGCTAGAGTGAAGTATAACTGAAGAAGCACAAAAATTAGAAATTAGGAAACCAAGTAATTTTCCAATCAATATTTTCACATGTGTACATTTGGCTATGCATGACTTAGTGTTGAACTGCACGACTTTCATTTTTATCTATACTGTTCTCAGCAGAGAAGTATGGCAAATAGTAGCATGACTAAAGCACTATTTTAGAAAAGATGTTATTAACTTTTGATAAGTTCAAAATACAACATAGTTGTGGTTCAAATTTCAACATAGAAATGCATCACCAAAAAAATTATAATGGAATAAATAGTAATGCATTATTGTATGAGAAGCTGAGTTTCATTATCCTCAGAGTTATAGGCTTTTCCTCTGACCTCATATAAATAATGCCTTTGTGCATTATGGCAAAGCATACAAAGAGAATTTGGGATTATTAAAAAGTCCACTGTACAGTCAAGTTTGAATTTTACCAGGAGTGAGTAAAGAGCTCAACACTGCAAAACCCAAGTAGGCATGATTGTTCAGTATGAATCATTACTTTGATTCAAATGAATGCAAGTGATCTGTATTTTGTCTCATTTCACAAGAAAGTAGAACAGATGAGGTGAATATACCTGCTGCACAACAATCCTGCCAACTTAGTCCCTGAAAGTTCACAGCCACCTCAGAGGGAGAAAGCCTCAGCAGCTCGCAGAAGGTATATTCCTTCTCTTAAACTACCTGGGATTCTGAGCTCTTCACAGACATTGGACGTGACTCACTTCAGGTGCACTGAGTGGCTCCTAGTTTTGTCAAGAGCTCATCCATCAGTGAATGGAGCACACTTTGGGAACCTGTGACTAAAGTTTTGGGTTCCCCTAAAATGCCTCCATATGCCCTTTTCATGCTCTAGAAAGCTGTGTTTAAAAAGAGTAGCTGCAATGGGAAATGTTGGGAGTGTTTCTAGACAAACCCCTTATCCCCCCAACCAGTGATAAGAAAATAATCCATCTCTGATTTTACTACTTAACCTTCTTCAACCACACATTTGTAATTTCTCTAGTAGTGGTTGGTTTTACCACTAACATATCTTGATTCATCCCTTCTCTCTCCTTCAAACTTATTTTCTCTTCCATAAACCAATTTCTGATCAGCTTGATTTACAGTATGACTACCTCATTTCTGTTTCATTCAGTGAATAAATATTTATCCGAGCACCTACGTGTACTAAGCTAAATTCTTGGATAGAAAATTAAAGTAGATGAGACACCTGTCCTTGAAGGACTGATTGTACATTTGAGGCAAGACAAGAGTGCCTTTAAAGTATAGTAAATTTTAAGCTGAGGCATACATATACCCAGCAATCCCACTTCTGGGCATATATCTGAAGGAAATCAGTGTCCTAAAGAAGTATCTGTACTCCCATGTTCACTGCAGCATTATTCACAATAGCCAAGATATGGAAATAACCCAAGCATTCACGGATGAATAAATGGAAAAAGAAAACATGAGATGTATCTATATTATCTCTCTCTCTCTCTCTCTCTGCACACACACACACACAGAGACACAATGGAGTATTACTTAGCTACAAAAAATTTTTAAATCTTGCCATTTGCAACAGCATGGGTAAACCTGGGGGGGTATTATGGTAAGTGAAAAAAAGGTAGATAAGGCAAATATTGTACAATCTCAATTATATATGGAATCTAAAAAAGGTCTAAGTCATACAAACAGAGAATAGTATGGTAGTAGCCAGGGACTGGAATGTGGTGGAAATAGGGAGATATTGGTCAAAAAGTAGAATTTCAGTTATAAGATGAATACATTCTGGAGATCTAATGTACATCATGGTGACAATTGTCCATAATGCTGTGTTGTAATGTGAAATTTGCATGGAGAGTGGATCCTAGGTGTTCTTGTCACACACAAAGAAAGGTAGCTAAGTGAAGTGATAGATGTGTTAATTAACTTGATTGTAGTAATCGTTTATAATGTGTGTGCATGTGTGTATAAAATCATCACACCGTATAGCTTAAATATATAAATTTTTATTTATCAATTATACCTCAATAAGGCTAGAAGAGAAAAAAAGATATGCAGAGAGGTTACCACCAATAGTAAACAGAGTACTTAGCCCAATCTGGGAGAATAAGAGAAAATTCCTGAATGAGATATCACCAAAACTAGCCTTGAGCCTGGAAGGAGCAGCAAGGAGGTAACCTAGCAAAGAAGTATGGCTGGAAAGAGTGGAGTGGTGGAGGGGAGAGAAGGTTCTAGGTAGAGAGTTTCGTGAACAAAGGTAAGAAAAGGAAGTATGTGTGTACACACATTCACCCACTCATGACCAGAGAATGTAAGTGGTTCTGAATTAGTAGATGCAATGAGGTAGCAGGGCATGAGAGTTATCCAAGCTAAGGACCTGTAACTTCATGTTGCAGATAAGAGAAGACTTTGAAGGATCTGGTGATATTTCCAGATTGATACTGGAAAACAATAAGCCTAGGAATAGTCATTTGAGGTCAGGGCCATGGTTTTGCCAACTACATGGTGTCTGAAAGGATTAAGCAGAATAAAGATGTAATCTGGGAAAGTTGCCTAAGTAAGGGAAAAGCAAGTAGTGTTAACTCTTACCTCATTTCAGACCTCTATCTCTATCTTTTCTCTACCTCACTAGACCAGGTTTTATGATCCCAAACAAGTTTAAAAAAGGTAGAGTTCAGCGCTCTGAGAGTTATCTTCATGTTACCCCTTGGTTACAGCAGCTTTGATACAGAGCTTCACTTATATCCTTGACCAAGTTAGCTATCTTGGTAGTATGTCTAGGGTGTAAGTCCCTTATTACTGAGGGCTCTGCCATGTGTAAGCCAGCCCTTATCCCATGGACTCTGTTCTGTTCTGAATTTCTGCCTTGTGACTAAGTCTCTATACGAGCTGACATACCTCCCTGTGACACATGCCTGCCTACCTGTAGAGCTCACTGTGAGTTGCTAACCTGTTATTTTCCCCTTATGGTGCTCTGTCCTTTTTTTTTTTTTTTTTTTTGATGTAACATGCTGGACCTCCCTTGGCTCACTTGTTAAGAAAGCTTCATGAAACCTTGTTCTACATGACACACAAGAAACCCCCAGGCACTTGCAGTAGAATTTAGCATCCAGTGCCTCCACCATCCCAGAAGACTGGTCTGTAGCTATGTTGAGTTCCTCCCAGTGACCACCAACAGCCCCATTGTTAGCCCAAAATAAATTCTGTACAAATTAGAAAATAAATTCTACCTCCCTCAAAGAATTTTAAGTAAAATCTACAATGACTACAATGTGTAGAAAACCCCTTGAGGTTGTGTAAAGGATAGCCTACAAATTGGAAACAGAGCCTTGGACCATGATTTCACTGTGCAGTCATCCTAATCAGGGTCTGTAAGAGGGACAAGTAAAAGGGGACTTAACCAGGTAGAAAGTCATAAGTAACAATAAGGATGTAATAGGGTTGAGGAACCCAAGCCAAATACTGCGGTAAAGAGTTAAGAATTCAGATAAGAAATCTGAGTAACAGGTAGAGTACCAGAAACAAAAAGGAAAACAAAACAAGAAAAAAAAAAAACAAAACAAAACTTAAAAAAAAGGTTATATAGGTTCTGCCAAGTACAAGACTGGCTTTGCAAATATGATAAGATAGAAGCATCAAGTGAAGAAAGAAAGCCTATGACAGATGACAGTGGACATGTAAACAGTAAAGTATTTACTGAAACTTCTTCCTTGACCAGCAATAGCTGAAGGATCATTCATAGGAAAGTTTAGCTTTGATTTTCAGGGATAAGAGAGAGAAAAGAGGAAAGGAAGAAGAGGGTAGAGGAGTAGAAATGAGAGGTAGAGAAAGAAGGGGAGAGAAGGGTAGAAAAAGGAAGAGACAGGAGAGGAGGCAAGTGAAGGGGAGGGGAAAGATAGAGAGGGGAGGAGAAAAAGGAGAGAAGAAAGGGAAAGACACTTCTGGTGTAAGATTAAATAGCATATCATAAGGCTCGGTGTTCCAAGATGGCAGAGGAGCAGGAGACCTAAAGTTCATCTGGTCCCAGGAATTCAGCGAGAGAGCTACCAAACCATTCCGAATACCTATGAATAACTGGAGAATGAAGAAAAGAGTAGCAGAAACTCTATGAACAGAAAAGCAACCACTTTCTGCAAGGAGGAGAAAAGATGGAGGAGGAGTAGGCGACCCTTTCTCAGCTGGTCCGAGTCGAGCAGGATATCTACCAGACCATTCTGAACACCCACAGAATCAGCCTGAGACACAGGAAGATATATCTGGATCTCTACAAATGAACATCTCCAGTGCTGAGTATTGAGGTACGAAGCGGGGAGCTGTGAATCCAAGCACAGATATAGGAAGATAAAGGGAAGGGGGAGGGGCCTCTGTGCTCAGGCACCAGGAAGCAATAGCCCCTTGTGCTGGGGAGCGGGCTGGACTCTCAGACCAGCACCCACAAGAGAGCGGACTGAGACAGTGAGTGTGGGAATGCCCGTGTCCAAACTGAAAACAGGAGCTCCCGACCGCACACTCGAACTAGAGTGAAACCGAGAGCTCAGGAGTGCAAGCTCGACCACACTGAAAACTGGCGCTCCAGAGCACAGGCGAACCATACTGAAACAGGGAGCTCAGGAGCATGCATGGTGCGGCTGGCGGCTGGCGGGGTTAGAAACACAAAGGACAGAGACGCGCCGGCCCTGGAAGTGAGGGCTGGGATGGCAGGTGTGGGGCGCACAGCCCGGGCTGCTGCAGGGTTGAGCAGCACCAACAGAAACAGAGTTAAAGTGGCCAGAACATCAGTGGAGAATGGGCCGCAATCCCTCCGTTCTGTGACAGAGGCTGAATTTCGGCCGCTACTGCT
>NC_048218.1:59226672-59227068 GCF_002007445.2 Ailuropoda melanoleuca
CCTGAGTATCAGCGCGACAGGCCCCTCCCCCAGAAGGCAGGCTGAAAAATCAAGAAGCCCACAACCCAGGGCGCCTGAGTGGCACAGTCATTAAGTGCCTGTCTTCGGATTAGGGCGTGATCACAGCGTTCCAGAAAGGAGTCCCTCATCGGGCTACTCCGCTGGGAGCCTGCTTCTTCCTCTCCCACTCCCCTGCTTGGGTTCCCTTTCTTGCTGACTGTCTGTCTCTCTCTCTCAAATAAATAAATAAAACTTTTAAAGAAGAAGCCCACATCCCTAAGATCTCTATAAAACAAGGGCACACGGCCTGGATCCCAGTCAATAGTTTGGGCTCTGGACAACCCTGCAATCTCTCCTCATCAGAATGACGAGAAGGAGAAGTCCCCCCCCAGCAAA
>NC_048218.1:59227168-59249432 GCF_002007445.2 Ailuropoda melanoleuca
CGCACTACTGGGTGTTTACCCCAAAGATACAGACGTAGTGAAGAGAGGGGCCATATGCACCCCAATGTTCAAAGCAGCATTGTCCACAATAGCTAAATCGTGGAAGGAGCCAAGATCCCCTTCAACAGATGACTAGATTAAGAAGCTGTGGTCCATATATATAATGGAATATTACTCAGCTATCAGAAAGAACAAATTCTCAACATTTGCTGCAANGGACGGCACTGGAGCAGATAATGCTAAGTGAAATAAGTCAAGCAGAGAAAGACAATTATCATATGATTTCTCTCATCTATGGAACATAAGAACTAGGATGATCAGTAGGGGAAGAAAGGGATAAAGAAAAGAGGGGTAATCAGAAGGGGGAATGAAACATGAGAGACTATGGACTATGAGAAACAAACTGAGGACTTCAGAGGGGAGGGGGGTGGGGGAATGGGATAGACTGGTGATGGGTGGTAAGGAGGGCACGTATTGCATGGTGCACTGGGTGTTATACGCAACTAATGGAGCATCAAACTTTACATCGGAATCCGGGGATGTACTGTATGGTGACTAACATAATATAATAAAAAAATCATTTAAATTTAAATTTAAATAAATAAATAAATAAATAGCATATCATGAGATAGCATGAAAACCAGGAAGATTGCTTCAGTGCTACTGTGGAATAAAAATCTCTGAATGAGAATTAGGAGACATGAATTCTAGTTCTAATCACTCAAATCTTTAGACAACCAACTAAATTGTTCTCTTCTCAGTTACATCAATTTATTATTATTATTTTTTATTTGAGAGAGAGAGAGGCAGCACAAGCTGGGGTGAGGGGCAGAGGGAGAGGGGGAGGGAGAAGTAGGCTCCCCACTGAGCAGGGAGCCCAACTCAGGGCTCAATCCCAGGACCCTGGGATCATGACCTGAAATGGAAGGCAGATACTTAACCGATTGAGCCACCCAGACTCCCCCTCAGTTACATCACTTTAATATGAGATGGTGGTGGGTGGGGGTGGTTGGGTGGTACTTGGCTCAGATCATGATCTCAGCAGAGAGTCTGCTTCCCTTATCCCTCTCCTTTTGCCCCCTCTCCCACGCCTTACACACTCTGTCTCTGAAATAAGTAAATAAAAAAATATAAATAAATAAGTAAATAAAGAAATATAAATAAATAAGTAAATAAATAAATAATAAATAAAATGAGATGGTGGATTGCCTAATCTCCAAGGCCTTTCCTACTCTAGATTTCCACAAAATTAACAAAATCTGAAGGAACGTGTTTTTTTTTGTGAAGGTTAATCACTCATTAACTTGAGATAACATTTGGATTACAAGTGACTAAAAAAAAACCCTCACTCCTGATAAGAAACTCAACTAATATTCTAAGATACATGTAACTTTAAATGATTTTAAAGGGGGAAAAATGATACAAACATAGAGCAGATGGCCATCCTTGACCATAGAAATAAAAACAAAAAGCCCATTTTATCAAATTTCCTAATGTTCTAACAGTTATTTCCTACCATGAATATGACAGTAATCTTACTAAGAGCTTATATTTTATGCCATTTTATAGTTTATAAAACACTCTAATACATAGGTCATTTGATCACCATAAAAATAGCTTGTGTAGTAAGCCAAGCAATTGTCAGTTATTCTCATTTAATAGCTCAAACTACTTCAAGCTATTTATATCTAGGTCTTCTGAGTACTTGTTAAGGATTTTGAACTTACTATATCCTTGACAGTCTTTACTTATGACACAAAGACTTGATCCTAAGTTTCAGCTAAAGATTGATCACCATGTAAAATTGAGATGAAGTCCACAAACATGTAACTTTCATATTGTAACTCATATATTTGTATATATGGCAACATAAATGCACACAATTAAGCCTGTTTGAATAAGTTAACACTGAAGACATTTTCCTTGCCCAAATATTATCTCTTTTCTCTCTTACAGAAAGCCCTGAAAAAAACATAGTAGACTGTTTTGTGTCTTGCCTGATATAAATGAAAGTGAGAACACAAGACAATAATCTTTCAAAAACCAAGTTTTAATGCTATTTCAATAGATACTATGTAAATTGGATCCATATTAAAATAAAGTCACTCCATTTTCCATGGCATTGTAGTTATGGGATCGTGTGGTAAGGATCTCAACTCTTCTCTCCCAATTCAGTCTGTACATTTTTGCTGTTGACATATTTCCCAAGCCATACAACATGACTTTAATTTTTTACTGCCCCAAAGGTGGTTTGTAAAAGAGATTCCTCAAATGGTAAAGCAGTGGTTCTTAACTCTATATACATATCAGAATCAGTTTTTAAAAAATACCTATGCCAGGCCCTACCCCAAACTAATTAAATAAGAATTTCTGAAAGTAAATATATGGCTTCAGTATTTTTTGAAAGGTCTCCAGTTGAGGTCTCAAGCAGCACTTCTCTGACTTTAAGGTGTTTGTGAATCATTTGGGGATCTTGTTAAAATGCAGATTCTGATTTGTTAGGTGTGGGACAGACCCTGGGATTTTGGATTTTAAAAAGCAACTGTGTGATACCTAAAATACTCATCTGCAGAGCACACTTGTAGTAGCAAGAGTCAGTGGTTCTCAAAGTGCAGCCCAACCCTGCAGCATTAGCATCATCAAGAACTTGTTAGACATGCGAATCTCAGACCCTACCAGAGACCTACTGAATCAGAAACTCTGCAGGTAGAAGCCAAGCCATCTGTGTTATAACAAGCACTCCGGGTATACCTTCTGATGCACCTTCAAGTTTGAGAAACATTGGTCTAAGCAAAAGAGCTCCCTAAATGTAGATCAACTGGTTGAACATGGTTGGAAAATGACTAATATTCTGACGCTTATGTAGCAGTTTACAACTGAACAAACTTCCCGACTTTATCTCTTCTGAGCTTCTTAAAACAACTCTGTACAGTAACTAGAGTAACTAAAATAGGGAGGTTCAGCATTTTATAAATGAAACTGGAGCTCAAATATTTAAGGGATTTGTTCAAAGTCATTTAGCAAACAAGGATAGATCCAAAATTAGAGTCCAGGTCTTCTGCGTCGTAGAAACTAACAAGCAGGACACTCTGAAAACAGGGCAGATGGCTGTAAGCCATAAGTCACGGCCTGAAGAGAAGGGCTCTCTAAGGCACAAGTGATGACAGCAAGGGGTACCAGCACACAGGTAACTTCCTATCACATGAGTTACAGACATTTGTACCTGGAGCCCTCAAAGACCACAGCAAAATATGCACTAATTCTCTTTTTGCCCGAGTTTGCTATTATGTAGAATTAGCTTTGAGAAACACAAATGTTTAACCCTCACCAACTAAACTGAGTGGTAAGTCAGTCCCCTTTGGTTGTTCACTCCACAGTTCTACAAATAATTCATTCAAAGTCAGGTGACATAGAACGGAAAACCACCTTATTATGTGAGGTGTGTGCGTTTCATATTTATAAAAACACAAATGATCACAATTTGCATGTGTCACATGAGACTTGGCTGCTGTGTTCCTCTGTCCATAAGTAACAACAAATGATACAATTCACAGGTACATCAATGTTAGAAAGTATGTCGAATATGCCATATTCCTAGACAAGACATAGTGTGCTATACTCTATCATTTCCCAAATATATTTGATAAAGGATTTAATGTGAAATGAAGTGTTCTTAAAGTATTAGTAATAACCAATAAATGTTGATTAGTGATTTAGCCACAGAGAAAGAAAACTTCATAATTGTCACAAATTTTCCCCAAAGACCGATGCCCACAAAGTTTGTTTTCAAATAGTGAATTACAAGTGGTAGAAAAATCACATATTGTGTCAGAAGTATGTTTGAGTGTTGACACTTTCTTTATAAATGTAGGCGTTCCAGATGCCTTATAGAAGAGAAGCCATTTTTCCCTTGAAATTTGCACAAAATTCTCACACTGCACTGTCAAATAATCATATCTTTTGTGTTGTTTCCTCTTTTTCCCTTATTATAAAAACAAGAGAATAAAGACCTAAAATTTTGAAAAATTAAAAACTTAGCTATGTTAAACTAACTTAATTTCTTATACCTAACTCTTATTAAGTACATTTACATTTAAATGGGAAAAATGTTATCACCATACAATGTATTATAGTATCTTGCAAACATCAAACAGGGTCAGAACTGTGAAATAAATAAAATTTCAATACCTCAAATTTAAAATATTTAAACCCACAATAGTATGAAACCTCTGCATTTTATCATATATGCACTTAGGTAACATGTACAAATATGCATATATAAGTCATTTTTACATAGTTACCTTCTGAACAGATACATTAGAAACAATTATTTTATAATTATCTTTCTAGACATACGCTATTGATATTAAAAATATAGTCAGTGGGACTGTTAAAGGTGAAATTTTAAAGGCTAGATTGGAACACTATTTCCATCTTTCCTTTGACTTATCAAGAGAGCCATATGATTTCAACCTGCCAAAATTAACCAGGTGGTGAATCTCTGGGAGCCTGTGTGCCAGGGTAGAAAGTTAGAAAAACCAGTGCTAGAATCATGTCTAGTAATGGATGAACTCCTACACTTGTTGAGGGGTGGCAGGTGGGCTCTGTTTGGAAAAACACCTGAGACACTCCCACAAGTCAAGTCCTGTGTGTATGTCTTACACTTTACTGTGCATACAAATATAAATGCAAATTCTGGTTCAGTATCTAGGAAGAAACCCATGTACTCATCTGTTACAGACCAGTTCCGTCTATGCTTAAGACAGAAGATGGTGTGTGGTTTTCTTTAGCTCTTAAAGGACCTCATAACAAACCTCTGAAGATCTAGATTCTTGTCTGGGATACACAGGGTGAGGTTGGTATACATGAGAGTATTTCTCTTTCCATGTAGTTCTGTCACCTTCATTCTATAGCCTTTTGTTGTTTTTTCCCCCAAAAAGATAGAAATTACAAAGCAAGACCCCAAGACTAGTATTCATCTCCTATCATAATTATACAAAAATGAGCAACAGTTCCCAAAAAATACACTTTTTTTTTTCA
Organism: Ailuropoda melanoleuca; assembly: GCF_002007445.2. Classification (NCBI taxonomy): domain Eukaryota; kingdom Metazoa; phylum Chordata; class Mammalia; order Carnivora; family Ursidae; genus Ailuropoda; species Ailuropoda melanoleuca. The sequence goes on from NC_048218.1 coordinate 59,232,209, forward strand.
TGGGAGTAAGGCAGTAAAGGTAAATGTTCTGGGGATGGTCAGCCAAACTCCTGTCACTGGGCCACCAGAATTACAAACCTTCCTTGTCTCCCATTGCCATTTCAGATTATTCAGGGCCACAGATTCACTGAGACAATTTTTTTTTCTCCTTGCCATTTCACTTTCTCAGTGCCAAACATCTACTGTGGCTTCCAATGAATCAAGTTCTCCTTCCTCTCCTCCCCTGGAAGCTCATGCTCCCAGTAAAATATCACAAATAAAGTAGAAGCAAGCCTTTCCCAGGCTAGACTTGTAAACAGAAAGCAAGAAAACCATTCTTCACTGGGAAACTGACCCACAAAGCTTACTGGGCTCAGTTAAAGAGATTGAGAAGAAGGTCAGCTAAGAAAACAAAGGGAACTCTCTCCATAGTTACTTCTGATAGAGCTCCACCAACCCAGAAATAAAAGCCTTACCCAAGGCAAAGGAAATTTTTAAAAAAGAGGGCACATTAGGTGAGGTCTGAAAAAGCAACGGACTCTCACAGGTGACTTCTCTGCATGCTCTGTTTGTCCATCTTCTCTTTCCCAGTGAATAACTTGCTTCTATATTTATTCTCATTTCTCACTCCCTCCATTTCCACACTGCAATGTCTACTAAAGTGTAATGCTTTAAAACTCCATTTCTTTTAAGCCAGAGACACATGGAAGCACATCTATATCATATGCAGATATTTATGTAGTAAAACACCTCTCATAGACATAGACTTCTATGCATATGCTATATGAAAATAAAAGAACATCCTTTTTCTTCTGAATTAACATTTAGATGTTTACTTAACTCCTTAATAACTATAGCTTAAGATAAAGGTGATGCTGACTTACAAAGTTCATGGGCATTTAAATAAAAACTTACACATCCAGGGTATTCACCTTCCCCACATTCAGTCTCCTAATCAGCAAAAACAAGTCTTCCTGGGGATAGCATAAATTTATATAGAGTGCTTCACTAGTAAGGGTTAATGATGTTAGGGAGTATGAATGTTAGCTGTTGAGATGGCATGCTTATGTGTTTGCAAAAAACATTTTCGGCATCATATCCAAATCCCTTTGCAAACAGATAAATTACTCTATAAATCTTATTACTCCATGTGGATAAATCACACATGCAGGTTTACAGGGCTGGAAAGCTGGTAGGGAAAATCTGCTTTAGATGGTAGGATCTTTGGGATTCAAAATCACTCAATGCTCAGGAAACGAAGAAACAAGCACTTACACATTAGGATTTTCTGAGTTTTTACAATCTGCAGCAACACACACATACATACACACACAACACAACACAACACACAACACGTACACATTCCTCTCTAACAAGGCTAGAGATCCCAAAGCAGGACACTGTGACAGCCAACCAAATTTATTTCTGAGGAAAGGAAAGAAAACTTTGCTGCTGTAGGCAGCTCTGCTCGAGAACTGCTCCCTGATGCCCCAGGGTTTATGCAATATCAGCTCCTTGCACACAGATTAGAGGTTTACTTTCTACCCTCTACTGTTTTTTATTGCAGCAACAAGCAATATTAACTGTATGGACAGACTGACACTGAGTCATTTTATTTGGACAAAAAGAGATTTTAAAGAATCTCCAAGGAGAACATTTTTTTTTCATTCTTTTTTTTGGGGGGGGGAGTGGTATCTGATAGAAATTTAAGAAAGCTAGAAAAAAAGACTAGGGGTATGTGCAGTGGGTGGAGGAGGGGAAGAGAGAAGAGAAATATAGGAAAATAGGAAAAGAAGCTTGAAGATTTTTTTAGAAATAGAATTATGGCTAGGTTCCATCTGAGTTTCTCCAGCTCACTGTCCCTTATAGGGGTCAAACTCCCAAGGACTGGGACTCTCCCTTTCCAAATTTCAATCCCAAATTCTATTGCAGAGTTTGACAGAGCCACACAGAGATAGGACTTTAAGGTCAATAATCAATTTGAAATACCCATTTTACGCCAGGTTAATTCTTGCCAGCCTTTGTGCTTAATATTGCTATTCTTAAATATCAGCAATTTGGCAAGTTCCTTTTTTTTTCTTCTCTACTTTCATGTGTTGATGTCTATACACATTCCAGAAAAGGCTCAGTAACCAACCAAAGTTCTAAGATTGATTTATTGCTCTGGATGTCAATTAGACGATCCTTACAGAAAGTCTCCAGTCGGAACTACTGCTGGGGCAGAGCGAGAGCCTTATGTGCATACATCCCCCTCCCCTTTCTCTCTCTCTCTCTCTCTCTCTCTCTCACACACACACACACACACACACACACACACACACACACACAGAGTACAGCACAGAGAATGCAGTACTGTGTACCACTCTCTGAGAGCCATAATTCAACAACTCTTCTTTCCTGATTAAAGAATCCCAACAAAACTCTTAAGTGCAAAGCATCCGAAATTACCAAAGCAAGAATACTGCCCAAATGTCACTAATACCATAGGTGAAGTTAGGCTTTCTGGTAAGAGAAACAAGGTCCTAAGAAACCAAACAACATTTAACCAACATTGCTGGTCCTTGACGGGAAACAGAATTCCCTTGAAATTTGTTGGCAGATACCTGGGCAAGCAGTAAAAGGCGCGTGTGTATGCGCGCACACACACACACACACACACGCAAGCCTGCAGCATCTTAAGCTGGAGTTGAAGATCACACACACAACACACACATACACTCTCGCGCACAGCAGAAAAGTTGCCCCAAAGCCCTACCTGAGGATGGCTGTGTCCCCCTGCCTCACGGTGATGTTGTCCGTGCCTCGGTTAAAATCCACGCTGCGAACAGGTAGTCCTGTGGGAAGAAGGCAAAGCAATCTCAGTAGGACTAGCGGCAACTGTTTCCGATCAGGCTGAACTCTGGCGACCATGGTGGCCACGCCGAGGTGCAGGTCCGCGCTGTACTCTGGAGGGTGTGTGCGTGCTGCTCACGCCGAGAGGGCTTTACAAACACGGGGCTTTCATCAACAGCCAAGCAGAACGGGCTTTGCCAGTTTGTGCTCTTTTCCACTTTGCCTCTCTTTCCCTGGCTCAGTCTCTCTTCCGTCTAAGACTTAACAAAGCCTCATAAAACCCAAGCAGAGCGGGGGAAAGTCAAAGGAATACAATTTAAAAGGAGAGAGTACAAATATAAAACCCTCTAGAAAAGATGAAGAGAAAGCTGCAAAAGGAAGGTGTTCTTCTCTGGTCTGTCTGTGGCTGGATGCTCCTTTGCCAGTGTCTGCGCTGAGCTCCTTCCCTCCCTAACCCACTTTCCCAGGCGGGCGGGCAGGCAGGCGAGGGAGCCGGCACCAAGCCTGCCAGGGAGTGTAAAGAAACCCACACAGCAGCGGCAGCAGCCCAGAGTCCCTGCCCCCCTCCCTTTCCTGTTTCTCCCTCCAGGCCCTCCCCTCCGCTCGCACCTCCCCCGCCCCCGCGGATTTCAACAGCCCCTCCACGTCATCCCCTCCGCCCTCCCTCCGGCCTGGCCCCTCGCTTTGCACAACTGCCCCCTTCAGCAGCCGCCCGCCTCAGTGAAAGCCTGATGCGCCTTTAGGTTGTCAGGACAACAGCTCCATCTGAGGCCTGGCTGATTTCCTTAAGAAGAGGGAATGGAGCTTGGATGTACTGTGCAAGAGAAAGGGGAGAAGGAGAGGGACTCCGGCTGTAAAAGCACAGGAGAAAGAATGTGGGAAAGGATGGGGGGAAAGGGGTGAGAAAGAAGGAAAAGGAGCCGGGAAGGAGAGAAGGCAAGGAGAAGGCAAACCGGGACAGATGAAGGGCGTGAACCAGAGGAGGCTAAGAAAGCATGGGGAGTGGAAGGGCACCGGTGCCCAAAGATGGGATGGGGGACATAAAACAGAAGAAACTTGACACAAGAGGCTAAGATTAAAAGCCAAAGTTGATTTCAAAACTAAATATTCCTGGCCACTGGCTTTTCATCCTCACCTCTTGTTCATTCTTTCCTCTCCCTGCACTTTCTTTTACAGGATTAAAAAGGTTTCTTTTCTCTCCTTCCTTTATCCCCTCCCCCTCTTGGAGCCCCCTTATGAAGGATGGATTGGAGACAATGCTGGTATTGAGTGGTCTGGAGTGTGAATGCGTGGTTTGTCTTTTCCAAGTGCCAGCCTCAGCAGCTGATCCCCAATCCCTCCATCAACCTCACTCTCCAGGAAACCCTCACTCAGTCCCACACGTGAGGAATGGTACTAAAGATTACTGTCTAAATGTCATGTTGCTGTTGCTACCTCGGTTGCTACTGGCACTTGTTTCTCAAAATGTTCATATGTAAGGAAGAGATTTGTATATCAGAAAGCGGAGGGTGGTGGGGGAATGGGATAGACCGGTGATGGGTAGTAAGGAGGGCACGTATTGCATGGTGCACTGGGTGTTATACGCAACTAATGAATCATCGACCTTTACATCAGAAATCAGGGATGTACTGTATGGTGACATAATATAATAAAAAATAATTAAAAATATATATATAAATAAAAGAACCTATCTGAGAAAAAGAAAAAAAAAAGCTTGTCATTTCCAGGACCACACTGAGGCTAACGTACGCACTCCCGCAAATGGCAGGCAGGTTACCATCATTTGTCATTCCTTCTACTCCAGGAGTCAAGCCAAGTGATAAGGACCATGGGGCTAACACTGTTAGTCACTCATGTGACAGCCCCACACTTTTATTAGATATCTCCCTCACTACTGATGCTGAGGATAAAAGATAGGAGTGGACCAGCCAAGGACTTTTTTTTTTTTAATTTTGTTTATTTATTTGAATGGTTAAGGCATTCAGATGGTGCAAAATCAAGTGGTACAGGATGCCGCAGAGCAGATTGTAGTTCTTTCCTACTCCTGTCTTCAGGCAACCATTTCTCCTGTGTGGAGGCAACAAGTATTTCCAGTTTCTTATACAACTTCCCCTAAATCTTTACGTATATACAAGTAAATACACACACGTTATTATGTCCACCCGTCTTAGTTACACAAATGATCAGCTAAGGGCATGGGGTGGAAGGGAGAACATGTTTAGGAATTCTTTTTTTTTTTATAATATTTTTTATTATATTATGTTAGTCACCATACAGTACATCCCTGGTTTTTGATGTAAAGTTCGATGTTTCATTAGTTGCGTGTAACACCCAGTGCATCATGCAATACGTGCCCTCCTTACTACCCATCACCAGCCCATCCCATTCCCCCACTCCCCTCCCCTCTGAAGCCCTCAGTTTGTTTCTCAGAGTCCATAGTCTCTCATGCTTCATTCCTCCTGTTTAGGAATTCTTATCAAGTCCTATCAGAGTCCAAGCCCTAAGGAGGCACTTACTGTGCTGACACCTGTCTTGTCCCCCCAGAATTCAAAGAATTTATCTGCTGAACTTTCTCAATTTAAAAGGTTGGTGCACTCCTACAGATTATGTGAGGAAAGCAAGGAAGAAATTGTGTTTCTTAAGTGTTTTTGTATGTATGTTGGTGCTGATAAGCAGTGCCCAGATAATAAACCAGTGATATTCTACCCTTAATTTGTAACTCAGCTGTTTAAAACTTGGAACCCCTTTTGCCACAAAAAATTATTAAGTCAAGTGGTTAGGTGAACTACAAGACCCATAATCCTGTGGTTCTTAGTATCAACGGGAAAATGAACTTCAAGTGGCAAATGGAGATGCATGGATTACATATAACTCTATGCAAAGATTGCAGGGAAAAGAGCACCCACTCCCACCCATCCCTGCCAATAGGCTTGACAATCCCCAGTGGGCTTCCTCTGAGCTTTTAGAGATGAAGGATAGTTTTCTTTGGGTGAGTGGTGTTTCTCCAATGTCAGAAGGAAGAAAATAAAGACCCAAAGGACTGAGGCCACTAGAAAATCTATTTTCATTGATGAGGCCAGGTGAATGGTATGAGATCTCCCTCTCCTCCCATGCGAACTAGAGTATCAGTATCCCCTTATATCAGTGGGCTACACTTTGAATGAAGAAATGAAGAGGTTTTTTTCCAGGGCAAGAAGGAAGTACAGTGGGGTGGTAGCATATGATTTGCAGGAGATTCTGTATAAGGGTTGCTGACTAATGTCTATACAAGTGATCTCAAATTACCAGTAGGACTTGTCCGATCCTAAGATGAAACATAAAGATTAACATACTGGGGCTCAAAATAATTCACACCAAAGTAACAGAAATGTGGAATTTGTAGCAAATCAATCAAATCTGGAGTTTGTCACTACAATCATTCTGAGAAAAGAATGTATTAAGTTAATCGGGATTGTAATCAGAAATGGAATAGACATGCCTAACCTAACTAAGAAGACAAAATCATAAGTACATATTTATATAGAAATAAATGACATAATGTAATTAAAAGTTTTTTAAAAATATTTTCACTTAAGTCCATTCGTTGGTACTTTTGTTAAACTAAATTGACTTACTATGTTCCCTGGAAGTAAAACACAAAAAGGAGACTACATTTTATTTATTTTTTAAGAAGACTACTTTTTAAAAATTCCCTAATTTAGACTGATAATTTATCCTGGATTTCTGAAGAATTTCCAAAAAATGAAGTTTAATATGTAAGTTAATTCTTTAATATTTATAATTTATGTCCAGGAGTCACTTCAAATACAACTTCTTAACCCAACTCTTGGCACAGCAGCAGCACTCTATAATTGATGAATGCGAGAACAGAAGAATGACTGCCCAAGCCCACTCACATGACTTATCCCATCATTTATAAAGTAATAAATCTATTTGTGAGTGTACCATTGACTTGCATTTCAACTTTATGTTCTCTCGGAGTTTTTCCTCTTTTTACTCCCTTGTGGACTCCTTTTGGTTTTCTTGCCTCCAGGATCTCTCACTGAGATCTAATAAATTCTAATAAATCCAATAGTCATTATATATATACTGAGTAATGTATCTCAACCTAATGGTCACTCCCCCAAATGTATTCCAATATGAACTCCTCTGCTTGCTTTCCTAAGAAACGTAAAGCAGGAAACAGATATACGAGTTACTGAAATTTATGCAAGCTATTTTTCTGTACACCACTATCTGCATTTCTTCCAAGAGGGCTGGCAAAAATGAACATACTTTCGGGTTATTTGTGATGCAAGTATGGCTGTTAGCCATGTGAAACAGCCATCATCACCCAAGTAAGATGATCTTAACTACTACTTTAAAATAACATACTGCCTTCTAAAAGAGGCTTTAGAAGATTCTGGCACTCTCCAGGGACAAATGCTGCAGGAAAAACAAAAACTGGCTAACGTCTGAGCACCCTAAGAAGCATGAAAGGTTTATTCTTCTGTTTAGCTTTGTAACGTAACAGGCTCACAGGAAATCCAGATGCAGCCTGGAATGTAAAACTAATTTAGTTACATTGCTTGCATTTTATGCTAAACATGTCTATAATATTATTAATGTACCACTCTACATTTCTACAGTTGTAAGGTCTTAATCATAATAACGCCATGCCTGTACTTTACTTTCATAAATGGAATTAGCATTTCCATATGAACTAGAAATGCACAACTGTTAATACTTCTCCTTAGGATTCCTGCTATGACATTTTCAATGATTTCACCATAATTTAGTAATATTCAAGTACCTCAGTTTATGTTCATAAGCATGACACTATCTCATGTGAATTTCCTTCAGAATCTGGCTCCTTTGAATACGGTAGCTTCATCCACATGTGCCTCACTGCCTAACAAAATCAGTCAGCTTCAAGTCAATTAAATATTGTTCAAATCCTTACTACAGAACTCTCAGTGATGTAAAGCACTCAATCTGTAGTCTGCACAATTAAAATTGCTCTTTCACGCCTTGCTTTTTTTCATGGCTTTGTGGTATATGGTTCCCATATTGGTCTTCTGCTTCTTCGCTCATTCATTCTGTGTTGGCAAGTATCAGTACTTGGATCTGTCCAAGTTTTCATGAGGTCTTTGATTTCTTGAGCTGCTACTTGGGTCCTCCCACACCAGCAAACTTACTCTCATACATATGTCTTATTATTTCACAGATACGTATGTACTATCCCTAAGATCTTCCTTTTTTCTGGATTGTCCAGTCTGTCACCATGGACAAGGAAGTGGCAACTGCCAAGTAATGCTGCATCTGCACTGCTACTGTTCTTTTATCTATCTCTGCCATATGGGAAGAACACTGCAACATCTGGAAAGATGGTGGTAATAGCATCTTCAGTATAGCAAGATGTTAGTACAAGTAGGCAATCAGACAATTATATCCTCTATTTGTGGTTACCCTAGTGACTTGGATACCTATACTCAGGAAATAGGCCAAGGAGAAATGAGAAAGAGTGGAGGCAGGTGTGCTCTTCTGTACTCTGACCTGCCCAGTAGGTTTATGAGTCATTTATTCATTCAGTGTTTATTGATATGACAGTTACACAAGTCAACAAGACTCAGTTCTCATAGAACTTACATCCTTAATGGATAAATAGACAATAAAAAAGTAAATACATATTAAGATTATGTTGGGAGAGTAAATGCTATGGAGAAAAATATGTATGACACAGAGAAAATGGCCTAAAGGTATGGTGAGGGGAATGTATAACTGGAATCTGCAGAAGCAGACATGCAAATATCTGCAAGAAGACTTTTCCAGATAAAAGAAATAGCATGTGCAGAGATTCTGAGGCAGGGATGCATACACCATACACAAGAAAACAAAATAAGAACAGTGACCCAGGAATGTGGTTTATGTGTATGCTGTGGAAAATAGCTAGAAAAAGCAGATGAGATTAGAAATTGAGGAGGGGTCATAATGAAGAGATGTCAAGGTAAGAATTTAGATTTTATTCTAGTGACTTGAAGGATCAGTAAAAGATTTTAAGCAAGGGATTGAGAGGTAGATTGCTTCAAATATCATTTGGAGAATGGATTATAGAAGAACAATAGTGGAAGCAAGGAGACAAATGAAAGTTAATCTTTGTCATCCGGTGGCAACTGGCTTGGACTGGGGGTAGCAACAGAAATGGAGGAAAGATTGAGTTAACTAGACCTGCTCATGATGGGAAGACCCTCCCCCAAAAGCCATGTTCTATCACAAATGATTGGTATTTCCCACATACTACTACTAGTTCAATTCTACTGTACTAGTTCAATTCGGATGTTCCCTTGCAGGAAGTCACCACTCATCAAATAAGAACTGACAGAATGCCAAGTAGACTGTAATTTATACCAGATAGTCAAGAAAACAAAAACAAAAACAAAACTGTGTCCCAGTTGGTGCTTTTCTTCAGCTATAAACTTTGCTTACCCTTAATATGGTTATTATATATTAACTAAATGTCAATATAAAAAAGTGCTTTGCTACAGATTAAAAAGTACCTAACAAGATGAGCAGATGCCACTTAATTGCTAAACTTTACTAAATATTTTCTTATATATCTGTATTTATTTATCAGGCAATTGTTATCCCACTAAATCTAAACGGAATGCCTAGTTAAATATCTTGAGGCTATAAATCACATAAATAATACTAATATGTTTTCTCAAGAGTTTACTGACAATATTGAGCTGCAGGGTATTCTAGTGTTAGGTCATTATCTTATTCAAAAGGTCCCAGAAGTTTGCTGCTTAAAAGTATCTTCCTTTCCTATCTGTAAATCACATTCTCAGCCCTCTCCTGTTAACAATGAATGTAGGAACACTGCCTGTGTGAGAGGAAGAGGACTCACAAGCAGTGTCTCATCAGTGGTCTTGCCACGTAAGATTATAAAGATCACTAAAATAAGCAAATTTTTGAGACCTACCATGTAACTACTGTGCTAAACTCTGGAGAAACATAATGTACGCAACTGACACCCTACCCTCATGGAATCTAACGAGGGGAATGCCATTCAAAGCCCCTCCTAGAGAGGGACTAAACTCGTCGTTGTACAATTATAAGGTAAGCCTCTCCCAGCTGCTCTCCAATACAGAACAGGACAAAAATTAATGAACATATATGTGCAGTCCTCTCTGGTACTGAGCAGTACTGCAAATTAATAAAATTCAGGGACCCACAACTCAGATGGAGAAGTTAGGTAAAGACATATGAAACAGAGAATAAGATAGCCAGTGAACAATTGAGTAGTAAATTAGCAGGGGGCAGAATCAAAACACAATGGTAGTTTAGAAAAGGTAATCGAGAAAGGCTTCTTGGAGAAATGGTATTTTAGGTAACCCTTGGAAGATGTGTAAGAGGAGGCTGGAGGAAGGCAGCACCTTATGCAAAGGATGCAAAAGATGGCCATGAGAACCATCCCAAACAAAGAATGGAACTGGAGGGAGACTTACCTGACTAGCAGCAGGGAAGAGAGAGCAAAGGCTGAAGAGAGAAGCTACCTAATGAAGAATCCTGGATGCCTGAATGAAGAATCACACTACACCTCCTCATCTCCTATTTGGAAGGCTACTTTAAATTGTGAAGATGAGATGAGATGAGATGAGATGAGATATGGGCATCTTAGGGAGATTATTCTGGCACTGAGGTTAGAAGGATGATGAAGTAGAGAAACTAGTTAGAAGACTAACAAAGCTGCTAATAAATGAAGACTAATAAAGAAGACAGATGAGAAAGGGAATAAGCATCATTATTTCTTTCTAATAATGATGAAGAATGAAGACCTTCCTTCAGAGACTTTATGTTAGTGGGGAAAGTAAGCTGTAGGAAAGGATGTGGAGGTAGAGATGGAAAATGACTGATTTTTGCAAGTTGGAGTCAGTGAGGGTCTTTGCAGACAAGGTAAGGAGTTTGTCCTTATTCTATATGCCAAAGGGAGTCATTAAAGAAAGGCTTTAAGCAAGTGACATCATCAGACTTGTGTTTTAAGAAGATAACTGGCAATGGAGTGGGAGATGGACTGGGGCAAGTCAAACTCAAGGAAGACCGGTTATAACCTTTCTGAAATACAACAGGCAAGAGATGATAAAAGCAAGTCACAGGGCAAGGCAGTGGAAAGAGAAAAGGGGTGAAGACTTTTGGAGGCATTTCAGAGAGGGACTCATAGGACTTGTCAACTAATTGGATACAGAAGGTTTCATTCTCTCCCCCACCCCCGTGTGTGTGTGTGTGTGTGTGTGTGTGTGTGTGTATTTTTTTTCCTCCTTCAAGTCCAGGCTGATAAAAAGAGAAAGTTAAGAAACTAGTTTCAGAGGAAATTTGGAAATTCTACTTTTAGAATTCTGAATTGGTTCCTAAATTGGTACTCAAATAGTCTGTACCTCCAGATGGACATGCTTAGGAAGTTGTCACAGGAATATTACATGCTTCGTAGGAGAGCTATCTCTGAATCCTATAATAAAGTAAGCCCAGAAATCAAACATTCCCCCCCAATTTTTTTGTGTTTTCTTTCTCTTCATTTGTTACTGTAACTTTAATATACAAATAGTGCATTGAGCTGGTGATATATTTGGCAATAGTATGAACCTCATTTTAATTTTTAAAAATGCATGTGCACATAGCAATTAACTGCTTCTGTTTGAAGAACTATAATCTGAACTTGTCTCCCTCTGCTGGTTGCACACTGAAGTATCTTGGGTCTTTTAGAATAGAAATAGAAATATACAATAATAATTTGTTACGCACAAGTATGGGACTTTGCAGTTCGTAATACATAGTGACACACATAATTTTATATTTTACCTTCACTGTAACACTTTGAGATAAACAATGAACGTATTATCACCCCACTTGTCAGAAAAAACGCTTAGACTCCAACCCATTGAGCTTTCATTAATAAATTAAAGAAATCAGAGGAAAATCAAGAAGCATATGTAATTAAAAGCATTGCATACTGTTAAAGCTGGTAAAGACCCAAAGATCTCCCTCCTCAATCCCTCCATCTTACAGCTGAAACATGGAAGCCTAGAGTTTACAATTATTTTGAATCACTGACAGTATTCAGAGAGTACAACTCTCAAAACAGTACTCTTTCTATTGTACCATGCTGTCTGCCTAATACTGTCAGGATATTAACCCTCATGCCACAGATGAAACATTTAAACAAGTAGGCTGGACTGTAGTTTAGAAATGCCCATTTCCTGAAGGCTAGATCTACAGAGCATCAGAACAGTGCATAGATACATTAAACCCACAAGCAAGTAAAAACAAACAAACAAACAAACAAACAAACAAACAAACAAACCTAAAAAGGCAGATACATCAATTGAACAAATAGATAATAAGGCAAAGACCAGTCCCCAATTACCTGTTTGAATAGATTTGCACTCTGTCCAGCCTTGGGGCTCTAGAACCATAGGCAATGCCTGAGATGATTTAAAGAGCTGCCAGGGCATTACAGATTGTGTAAGCAGAAGAATTGGAGTGGGATTCCTGACCCTCTAACCCACCTGGAGCACTCCTTTCTTCTTCCTTATATGCTCTCCAAAGACAGTGTACTACAGCTCTCTGCTACTCACCTAATATCCTATTGTCCAAAGTCATCTCCAATCTTTTTTTTTTTAGATTTTATTTATTTATTTGTCAGAGAGAGAGAGAGAGCACAAGGAGGGGGAAAAGCAGGCAGAGGGAGAAGTAGGCTCTCCACTGAGCAAGGAGCCCAACATGGGACTCAATTCCAGGACCCTGGGATCATGACCTGAGCTGAAGGTAGATGCTTAACTGACTGAGCCACCCAGGTGTCCCCAAAGTCATTTCCATTTTTAATGGGTATTCCCATTTTCTCTTGGAAGAAAAAAATATTAAAATTACTTATACTTGCGTGTGAATGGTAAATTCCAGCTTTTGAAGGGATGTGAATATTATACAAGGGGAGTTTCCTAAACCCAGCAAATCTCTATTTGGTAAAATAAAAAGAGAAGGTTTTTTTGTTTGTTTTCAAATGGAAGAGCCCTTTAGTAAGTCTTGTTTTTTACTGACAAGGTAAGAACCTTTGAGTCAACAACTGTGAAAGTAACTTAAGAGCTCTAAAATTAAAATTTAAAAAAGAACTTACATCATCTTAATCCATTAAATCATAATATCCCCTCACAAGAAGAAGAAAACTTAGCTTAGACCATCAACTCAATATATTGTGCCTATTAAAAAGAAAGTTTCTATACAGATGATAGATATTGGTCAGGAATAGAGAAATACCAGTGAAATTTTATATAATATATACACACAGATAGAAACAAATATAGACAATATAGACAATTCAAAAACATAGTCTGCATCCAATACACTTGGTAAATATTTCCAATACCCATATCCAACAACAATTTATCAGTTAAACTTTTCACACAGACTTTTTTCCCAGTAGCAAAATCAAAATTAGAGTCCTTTTCTTTAGTGGTGTTCCCTTTTTCTCTTGCAAGAAAGCATGACAGAGTATTGATCTTAGGCTAGAATCAGGTTGGTAAGTGGCTTTAGAAGCCTTTTGTGATGTTTGGAAGCAATGAGAATGAGCTGATACAAGGAATACTCGCTGTTTCAGGAAAAAATAGGTTATAGTTAGAGCTTTGATGTAGAAAATATCTAGCTTGGATATAAGGACTAGACAGTTTGGGGAACTAGGAGGATAGAGAAAACGATAAGCAGGTGTGAAGATACGGATCTGAAAGCACTAAGTGAACAAGAGGGAGTATAAGACAACAGGGGCAATGAGAGAGGAAGATAATAAGTGCAGGGGAACTTGCAATGTGATTTATTATTTCTTAAAATAGATCATTTTTATTCACCAGCTAATGTGGGACAGTCTAATGTTGGTACTTATTTTAATGCATATAGCAAATGAGTAAAATTATTTTTCTTGGAACAAAAATAACCACCTTGTTACTAAGAAACAATACTAAATGATGGTTTGCAACTTCTTTCTACTCCTACTAATTTGGCTTATGATATATTTGGCTTATGATATTATTAATAGTTTGATTACTTAATTAAATAACAAGAATTTAATGATCAGTTCTGTGTAAGTAGGTATTCCAAAAGATCTGTGGGAACCATTCACTATGGGCTCTATGATAAGATCCCTCAGTAATAAAAAAAAATGTTCAACCTTGTTAGAAAAAGATCAACAAAGAGATTGGTGAATGATTCAAAAACAGAATACAATTAAGTTTGAAATTTTCAGAAAATTTGCTCTAAATGCAAAGAAACTCAAACATGTGGAGTTCACTTCAACCTTTTACATGTCAGTCAAGATACTAGGCACTGAGATCACAAAGCAACACAGGGTAAGTAAGACCCCTGCTCTTAGTTCTGAAAGAGATTACAAATGGTTGGATAATGACAATGAGTATGAACTGGACAAATGCTTACATGGTACTGTGTCCCATAAAGGAGGCCACCTAATCCAGACTGGAGGCAAGGTTTTCTGAAAGAGATGGTAACAAGAGTTGTATCTTAAAAAAGAATTCACCTGAGAAAGTAATACTTGAGGACTGGGTCCTTAAGGATGTTTGGGATGTTAACAGTTGGAAATGAGTGTGGAATAAAGTTCAGGAGGGCAAACCAGAGGGATGAATGCTGAGTTAGGAGCCAACATCCTGGCGCAAGGCAATGGGACAAGGAAGAAAGTGCTCCTGACCAGAAAGGATCCTGGCTGGAGAGTAGTATGAAACTCGTTTGGATGAGGAGAGAGGAGATGAATTATAAAGTCTTAGAAGACAGGATGGGAGAAATCTAAACTTAATACATTAGCACACAAGAAGTGTTTTATTTTCTTGGGCAAGGTCTTAAGAGTGGCAATCAGTATAACAGTTGTGTAAAACAGAGGCCCCAATTAGGATACTGTCTCAGTAACTCGGGCTTGAAAAGTACTGAGTTCACAGTGAGGGTGGAGAAGAAGGATAAATGTCAGAGATGTAAAGGAGGAGTCAAAATGAATCGTTGACTAACCGGATACATGAAATGGGTAAGAGGAAGGTATCCAGAAGGAGTCCTGTGAATCCCTCTGGGTGTGTGGAGAATGGGGTTATCACTGCTAGAGATCAGGGAGTTGAAAAAGCAGAGTGTAGTATACTGGGGGTGGGGGAGGGAGAGGACTACCTGCTGTGTAGCAGCCGCACTGCCACTTGGTTAGCTACACTGACTGGAGGGAGTGTGCTTGTTAATGGATTTGGCTGCATTAGCTCAATTGGTATGAATTCCCCAGATGTGCATAATTAAGAAAGAAAAAAATTCCAAAAAGAAACCATATGATCATTTCAGTATTCATGCTTATATTTATAATAAATAAAATAACATTAGCTATTCTCTAACATCCACTCTCTAAAAATGTGATACACATAAAAAAAATCTAAAATATATGTAACACCTGGACTAAAGTGAACCTTACTCACTAAAGGTTGATTATCCTAAATTTGTGTATAACATAACCCTAGATTTTTTTTAACTAGTTGTCACTAGATCTCGTCCTCAAACTCTTAGAGTCCAAAATATCCCAAGCTATGCTCACTGAACTTGTTTGTTTATCATAATCCTCTACCCTTGAGCTTTGTATGCCTTTCTTTATTATAATCTAACTGGGGACCGGCCATTTTTTTAAAAAAATTCTGTACATTTCAAAATGCATTTGGAATATCAAATAAAGTTATAAGATAGTTTTTCTAATGATAAATAAATAATGAGATTTATGCTGGGAATGTTAGATTTGTTTAAATATTAAAGAAGAAGTTTACGAAAGATAGTTATAAATATGAAGCAGGGTTTTAAGAAAGGATCCAGTAGTGAAATACAGATTGGGGAGTCATCAGGATAAAGATGAGAGTTCAAATGTGTGTGTGTGTGTGTGTGTGTGTGTGTGTGTGTGTGTGTGTGTTTGAAAGAGCAAAAGAGGATAAAGAAGAGCAGAGTCTGAGAACTGCACCATGGGTAGGGCGTGCCTTGTTGGAGCAAGAAAACAAGAAGCAAGAGAAGTTGTTCCTGGAAAGCAGCAGATCCAGAGTGAATCTCCTTTCATCTGTAGAGCACAAAGCACTTCTGCATTCATTTGTCTTCACTTGGCACCCTATTGCACTCCAGAGAGCTCTTTGGAAGAAAGATGTTATAAATGTCAGGTATTAAGATAATAAACATAAAAACAATGATAGATATTCATGCTCTTTAAATAGAAGGAGAGCGCTGCCTGTATTCATCACTAAGTGGTCTGGATCAATATCAAAGGACAATGAGAACCAGGGAAGAGAAAACTTAGGACATCCTTATGTATGCAATAGAATGATAAATTCACTGAAGGAGAGGGGTGGTCTCCTCCCCAAATGTGCTTTTCTGTCTCATCCAAAGTTCCATTAGGCCTGTCACTAATTCAACAGATGAGTAGAGAGATTCATCAACAGATGAATAGAGAGATGATTGCTACAGGTATAACGTGACTTCCATGTTTCCAGAAGAAATTCTAACATCACAGGGCATAACTTCATCATTAGCAGATGATGGCCCTTTAAGAAGAGAGCAGATTAAACATATGTTTAATATGTTTTTCTAGTAAACAACTGAAATAGAATCCGTTCCCTAAAATGCCACTTTATAAGTTTTTCCAATTTGTAAATACAGTTTGAGATTCTGATGTTATCCAAGCATTTTACAAATGAAAAGAATTATTTTCGGTAACCAGCACTAAATTCTCATTTTTTCCGCACTAAATTCTCATTTTTTCCCCAGGAAACATTTTAAATCTAATTTGAAAAGATATAGAACATTATACACCCCCCCACACACAGAGGCACATGTGCAAAAATATGTCCACCACAAATATATGAAAAACTGGACAGTTGGGTGACTTACCAACCAGTTAATTTTTATTCATTAACTCATTATTAATTCACCTAAAACCTAACAATGTAATTGGCAGAGTTTAAATTTCAAGTTTGCTTCTTAGTTGTGCTCCTGTTGCTTCCAGATGGGGCAAATGAAGTACCAGAGAACCGAAGATGAAACTTGAGCCCCAAATCTTGAAGAGATGTTTGCAGAGGAAGGATAATATGTCTGGTGCTATCTTTGGTATTACATGTAGTTTCTGAGCTCAAGTTTTCATATTTGACAAATGCAAATCCCACAGATATTCAGATATGAGCAGAAGATTTGGTACATCCCCATTGTATTTCCAGCCATTCAATCCTCGCTGTCACCTGGAACGTGAAGCTGTGCACAGCACTGCTTCTTTATCATCTCCACTTGCCGAGGCAGAGCCAGACACAGTGTTATAATGTACTATACGTCAATGTCCTAAGTCTTAGCAGGGCCTTTTCTTATCTGAAGTTTCGCGGGGGGGGGGGGG
>NC_048218.1:59249615-59279341 GCF_002007445.2 Ailuropoda melanoleuca
GCTTCTTCCTCTCCCACTCCCCCTGCTTGTGTTCCCTCTCTCGCTGGCTGTCTCTATCTCTGTCAAATAAATAAATAAAATCTTAAAAAAAAAATAAAAATCAGCTAGCTTGGATCACTTCTCATAAACTATTCTTGTATCCCCTAAATCGGGAGTTTCAGATTAAACAGGTTTTAACTATATCTCCCAGTTTTTTTCATTGGATGAAGCCGTAGCCATCATAGAACCTAGCCTTTTCATTTTACAAATGGAATATGCGAGATGCAGAGACTTTAAAAGTCTAGCTCAAGGTCATACAATGGATCCTAGCAAAGCCAGTCCCAGAAAGCATTTCTTCTTAATAGTTCAGAACCCTGATTGAAATATGCTGACTTCCAGGACACATGAGTGCGTGCACGAGTGTGTATTTGTTTGAGTAAGAGTGTGTCTCCCTTTGCTTGATGTGTTTTGTTGGGTAGAATTTCCCTACCCCCTCCCCCAACTTTGTCACTCCAACTTTTCTTTAAGCAGCAAATTCTTACTCCCTAATCAAAACCCAGTTCAAATACCATCCCTTCCTGCCCACTGCTTTAACCTCCTAGAATACACTTGAAACATTTTGGTAGCACAGCTGGCAAACATATCAGAGTTCTTTGCAAACATTTCTGTCTATTTCATTGGAATAGATTATAAACTAGTATCACTGCATCATAAACTCCTTAAGGATAGGAGTTTGAATGCCTTGCCTTTGAATGCACAATGTGCATGGTGCTTGGTGATGGTGAGTGCTCCAAAGGGATTTGTAGAAATGGCTCAATTTCATTTAGAACAACTGAGCAAAAACCTTCTCATCAGAGTAATTAGTGTAAGAATTATACCTGTACTGTGTAGGCATCACATTGCACTTTATTTTAATTCCTCCGAAATATTTAGAAGGTATAATAAGGACCTAACTTTAATGAGTATTTTGTGGGATGCAGGGGCTCAGGACAAGGTATTGTTTTTCAGAAGCAATGCTGGTCTATGCCCACAAATTTGATAACCTAGATGAAATGGACCACATCCTTGAAAGACAGAAACCACAGTGGTACCTACATTTCTCATTAAGTCTTATTCTAAAGAAATATTACCTATAACTTCTCAAGATCTACTGAAATCTTCTGCTATCTCCCTGTGTGATATTTCTTAGCCATTTACAGCTATTTGGTTAAAGCCATCAGAGACAACCTAAAATTTCATGCCTCATCATAAGTTGGTGATGCTTCAGTTAATGATCTGTTCACTAGCCTGAAGACTTGCTATTGGGGAATATCCGAACTATCACATCTATTCCTATAAGACTAAAAATAGATTATTTAGAGAAGGCTACAATTTCAGAAAGTGTGAATGAGACCTTTGAGGACAAGAAAGGGCCAGGCATCTAGTTCAGCTATGTCTGCAATGGCAGATTTTGGAAGATCATTTAACCTCGGCTGTATGTCCAGACCTTGACAGGCTGAAATATGACAGATTTTGATCACTGGGGAAATTAGGGGAGGGTAACTCACACAGTGTTTGTTCTGTTTTAGCATGTAACATCTTTGTCTTTGCCCTCTGCTCTGTTTTCACTTTTTCAGCTTCCCTGATTTCTTCCGATTCATATTCAGTTTAGTTCCTATTCCCAAAATTTCCCTTTTTTGCACCCCTTTACCTTTTTTAGGACTATCTCATTTTTGTTAAACTTTAACCTCACCATCTACCCCACGTCTCACACTGGGACATGAAAAAGGGAGTCACAGGTTTAAAAATGATCTAATATATCTACTGACAACATTTCGTGTTTCTCTTCTTAATTTCCTATTTGGTTTTCAGTTACCAATCACTCTTGATTAGGAGTGTTTGAAAATGAAAATACTAAACTCACCCTGAATATTTATGTTTGACAAAGAAAAAAGAAAAGGAGATAGGTACTATACAAAGTACTGGGGAAAATTTTTGAAAAAGACAAAGTCCTTGTCCTCAAGAACAGTATACTGTATTGGGTAAGGCAGACACACAAATTACTTTCTGCTTATGTGTGACCTGAGATTGAATTTCAAATTTTTGTTCTGTAAGTCATTGGCTCACAGAAATTCAAGGATTCTCACTCTGCATTTTGATATATTGAGACAAAGAATGGAATATTAAACAGAAATACTAAATTAGGAACATAAGGTAATCCTTTTAGACCTTTATTAAAATTGGCATAGACTTTGAAGACTTGAGACTTTAGTGAGAAGGAGGAGATTTGGAGAGGTTCTAAAGCAGAGCCCCAAAAATGATTAAAGCGGTTAGAAAAATTAGCAGATGCTGAACAGTTTGGAGCCAAGCAGATATTGATGCTGGATCAAATTAGAATCCGCCCAAAGGCCTTAGGAAAATAGTTCTGTAAAGTTAATGTTTTCAAACCATGAATGTCACCACAACTTCATTTTCTTGACATTGCTTTAATCAGCCCCAGGCATTTCAATCCTCTATCACCCCCCTTGCAGAATTCCAGGCTTGTTTCATTCTTGGCACCATCTCAGCAAAGGCAGGATGTGATCAGTGGTCTTTACTTGGCCATTCCTTCACCCTCTAGACTCAGTAACCCAGCCACAGATTCTGGCCTCCTATAACGTTCTGTGTACTCCCAGCTATGTTGTTCCAGAAGTTGCCTTCACAGCAAGCCAGTCCTAAAATCCAGCATATCAAGGCAGAATGCAAATAAATGGCGAGTAATTAGATGCTCTGAGCCTCCTTCAAGAATGAGCTTTCTCATGATATTGTGTATGTGTGCATGGTTTACATAGGTATATTGCTATAGTATACTATATATAATATTATATAAAATATTAATTATGTCTTAATTGTTTTATAATTATATGCTGGTTATAACATAATATATATTAATTATGAGGTATTATAATATTATATATACTATAGATGGTATATTAAGTAATGTTACTATAATATTATATAATATATGTACATAAATAACTTCTAGGTGCCAGGTACTTTGTCAGATACTGGGAATACAAGGAAGAATTACATATACTGTACTTCCATAGTTTACTAGAACAGGGAATGTGATCCAAACTAGCACATTAGCATACTAGAAATTTGAGATGTTAGGACAGACATTTGCAGGAGGAATACTGCAGGCACAAAGGTGAAACTGATTAAGTGTTCTCAAGATTCTGGAGCAGAGCAAATAATTTCAAAGAAAATTCTATGGTTAAAGGGATGCCAAAGCTAAATACATTTCTTTTAATTGAGAAGAGGGAAGAGTGAAAAGAAAATCATATATTACACCACTTAATTGGTACTGCAAGCTCTTTGGTATGTCTAGAAGAAGACTGTTAGTAGGAGTTCTAGAGAGGCACACAGGAGTCAAGTAACAGAGGACTTGAACTGACTCCTACTAGAAACCAAACAGGAAGACAGTGAAGATGTTAGAGGACAACATATACAATCAAATGACCACACTTACTCTGTACCTCCACACTGATTAACTGCACACACTCTACACATACTACACATTTCATTTTCTTTCTAGATTAGTGAAGTATAATATAACTTATTTGTCCAAATTAAATATTCATTTTAAGAGTCTGTCTCAGCTCTGTTCATAAGAAGGACTTGAAATAATGAAAAAAAATTTTCAATATTTCCTTCTATTTTCTCCCCAAATTGTTAAACCTAATACATATTTTTTTTCTTCTCCTATTCCTCTTCATACCATTCACATGCACACAGACATGTGCACACTCACATAAGCACATTTACAGGCAGAATTAGGAAAGCTAGAGAGAAACCAAAAAAAAAAAAAAAAAGGAGGAGGGGAAGACAGGGAAAAAAAGAGAAGGGACTGGCAGTGAGGTCTTCAACTGCTTAGTCAAGAAAGAGCTGAAACATATGAGAATGACAGTTTGAGAGACCCCCAAGATGGCAGTGTAGGAAGATCCTAAACTCATTTCCTCCCACGGACATACCAAATCTACAGTTACATATGTATCATTTCCCTTTGAAAACAAATGAACTGCTTCTCCACAATAAATAAAAGGACCACAACAAGAGGAGTAGGAGAGGCAGGGACACAGTCTTGCTAAAAACCCCATACCTAGTATAGTGATGCATAACAGAAGATAGCTTACCAGTCCGGCACTTTTCCTGGAGCAAGGGGTGGGTATCACATATTAATTACCCCAACCCGTAGGATTTGCACTAGGGAGACACACTCCTCTATGTCTAGCTTAAAAAACCAATGGGGCCGATGTCCAAGGGACCCAAAGTGCTATGGAAACTGGCATTCCCCTTTAAAATAGCTTATATATGGTCCCACTTGCCTCAGGGCCCAGTGGAGGGGGAAAAAACCCAGCAGTTTGAAAAGCACCTAGACTATATGTGAAGGAAGTTCATTTGCTAATCTAAAAGCATATGGTAGAGAAATAGGGACAGCTGAAAAAAAATAGGGGACAGCTTAAAAAAAAAAGCATTTTGAAACTCCCTAGGGATGAAGGCAGTGGTGGAGGCCATTTTAAAATTCTCTACTCACTCAACCAGCACAAGTGGGCAAGTTCTGAGGCAGCACCCTCCTGTCCCCTAGCAAAGACAGGTGGGAACAAGTATTTGTGGCACTCTGCTGCTACCTTGCTTAAGCAGGAGAGTGGTGGTTGCAATATTCCCTCAACTCCCTGGTTGGGGCTGGAGAGCATGAGAAGTCATGGCATTTTCCTGTTCCTGGCCTAAAGATGGCACACATGCTGTACTCCTCACATGCAATGTGGGCACACCTAGTCAAGACATTTTCCCCCCTGGTTGCCTTTCTGAAGCCAGGAAGCATGGCCCACCCACCACATTCTGCTTTTGCCCTGATAAAGCCAGAGCACATATGCAATTCACACAGGGGACACTCTTTGATCACTTTTTCCTAGTGGCCAAGGGGCCTGGGGTTCCTGAGCTCCAAGGAAATGAAACAGTCAAGAAGACAGTTCTTGGCAGTCTACCACCCCCAGGGGACTGCACAGAAAACAGACTGAAACATAAACCAGTCTTCCTGTGGGAAAAAAAAAAAACCTATTTAGTTGTCCTGGAGCTTCAACCTAAGGGACAGACTTCAGATTTCCATACATCCAGAGGCTAAGGAGGAGCTACTAAGGAGACATCATCCTTGCACACAACCTTGGTCTTGCTATAGCTCCACAAAACCTCCCAGGAAGTAGCTCATATACTCATCTGGAGTCCTGATTTTTGTAACTGTTGTCCAAAGAACACCTAGAGATCTTCTGGTCTCAGGACCAGCAGGGATTATAACTGCAGTCCCACAGGACAGTGTATATTTGCATATTTTAAAAACTGCTGCTTGAAGGTCCAGCTTTCAATCAGCCAAAACTAGGTGCTAAATGAGATCCCCCTCCCCGCTTTGGAACACTGACAGGTCTTGGCATACCCTCAACAATGACAATATTTCAAGAATAAAGCAGGCTGTTTGGACAGTCACATAGCTTTGAGAGAAAACAAAGAGCTAGGGCAAGACTGAATGTTTCATCACCTTCATAAAGCCATTTCTCCAAGACTGAGAGATGTAACATTTCTGACTAATATATAGAAACAACCACAGAGAGTCAAGCAAAATTAGGCAATGAAGAAACACATTTCAAATGAAAAAAACAAGGCAAAACCTTAGAAAAAGACCTTAATGATATGGAGAAAAGTAATCTTATCTGATAAAAAATTCAGAGTAATGGTCATAAGAATGCTCACCAAACTCAGGAGAAGAATGAATGAACACAATGAGAACTTCAACAAAGAGAGAGAAACTGTAAAGTACCAAATATAAGTACGGAGCCAAAGAATAAAATGACTAAAATAAAAAAAATACACTTGAGATTCAACAGCAGACTGGGTGAAGCAGAAGAATAGTTCAGCAAGCTGGAAGACAAAGCAATAAAATTCACCCAAAAAGAGCAGCAAAAAGAAACAAGCATATTTTAAAAAGAAGATTACATAAAGGACCTATGGGACAACATCAAGTGGAAAAACATTCTCAATATAAGGGTCTCAGAAGGAAAAGAGATAAAGGGACAGAAAATTATTTGACAAAATAATGACTAAAAACTTCCCAAACCTAAGGAAGGAAATAGACATCCAGGTCCAGGAAGCCCAGAGATTTCTGAATAAGATGAACCCAAAGAGATCCACATCAAGACACAATAATTAAGATATCAAAAATCAAAGATAGAAAAAAGAGTCTTAAAAAACACAAGAGAAAAACAGATTGGTACATAAGAGGGAAACCCTGCAGGGCTATGAGCAGATTTCTCAGCAGAAACTCTGCAGGCCTGAAGAGAGTGGCATGACATAGTTGAAATGCTGAAAGAAAAACACAGAACAAACAGACAAACAAAATTTCCAATGAAGTATACTCTACCCAGCAAGGTTATCATTCAGAATTGAAGGTGAGATAAACAGTTTTCCAGACAAGCAAAATCTAAAGGAGTTCATTGCTACGAAACTGGCCTTACAAGAAAAGTTAAATGTTTTCTTTAAACTGAAAAAAAGGCATTAATTAATAAAAAGAAAAACATGCAAAAGTAAAAATCCCACTAGAAAAGGTAAATATGTTGTAAAAGTGGTGGATTAATTAATTATAAAGCTACTATGAAAATTAAAAAAGAAAAGTAGTACAATTAACTAAAAATAAAATAATTAGCTAAGGTATACATAAAATAAAAAAGATGCAAAATATGATATTAAAATATAAAATGGGGAGTAAAAATGTAGTTTTGTAATGTGTTCAAATTAAATTGCTATCAACTTAAAATGGACTATCTTATCATAGGATTATATATGTAAACCTCATGGTAACCCAAAGCAAAAACTTAGAACAAATACACAAAGGGAAAATGGGAATTTTATTTAATAACAAAGGAACAAAGAGGAGCTATAAAAATAGCCATCAAACAATTAACAAAAACACGTACCTATCAATAATTACTTTATATATAAATGGACTAAATTCCCCAGTCAAAAGACATAGAGTGGCTGAATGGATTAAAAAAAGCAAAAACAAAAACAATAACAAAATACATTTATACACTGTTTACTACAAGAGACTCACTTCAAAAGTAAGGATACACACATACTGAAAGTGAAGGGATGAAAAAAGTCTACGCAAATGGAAGCAAACAAATAATCAAAGTTGGTAGAGCTATACTCACATCAGACAAAATAGATTTTAAAATAAAGACCATGATAAAAGATAAAGAGCAGCACTACATAGTGATAAAGGGGTCAATCCAATAAGAAGATATAACATTTATAAACATATATGCACCCAACATAAGAGCACCAAAATATAAAAAAGCATATATTAATGGACATAAAGAAGTTGTTGACAGCAATATAACAGTAGGGGACTTTAACACCCCACTTACATCAAATGGACCAGATCATCCAAACAGAAAATCAAGAAGGAAAAACATTGGCTTTAAGTAACATTTTAGACCAGATAAATTAAATAGATGTACACTAGGCATTCCATCCAAAACCAGAACACACAGTTTTCTCAGACGCACATATAGCATTCTCCAAGATAGATCACGGGTTAGGCCACAAAATGAGTCAATAAATTCAGGAAGTTTGAAATCATATCAAGCACCTTTTCCAACCATACTGATTTGAAATCAGGAAACAATTCCAGAAGAAAACTGGAAAAACTACAAATATGTGGAGATTAAAGCATTGTTACTGAAAAACAACTGGGTCATTGAAGTAATCAATCAATGGTAAAAAGATGAAAGCTTTTTCTGTAAGATCAGAAAGAAGACAAGGATACCTAGTCTTGTCACTTTTACTCAACATAGTATTGGAAGTCCTAGCCACAACAATTAGGCAAGAAAAAGAAATAAAAAGGATAAAAATTAGAAAGAAAGAAGTAAACCTGTCGCTATTGATAGATAACATGATACTATATAGAAAACTATAAAGACTCCACCAAAAAACTGCCAGAACTAACAAATTAACTCAATGAGGTGTCAGGATATCAAATTAACATAAAATCTGTTGTATTTCTGTACACTAAAAACAAACTATCAGAAATAGAAATAAAGAAACCAAACCCATTTACAGCTGCATCAAAAAGAATACCTAGGATAAATTAAGCCAAGAAAGTGAAAGACCTATACACTGAAAACTATGACATTGATGAAAGAAATTGAAGAAGACCCACAAATAAATGCAAAGATTTCTGTGTTCACGGATTGAAAGAATATTGTTGAAATGTCCACACTACCCAAAGCAATCTACAGATTCAATGAAATTTTTATCAAATTCCAACGGTATTTGTCACAGAAGTGGAGCAAGTAATTGTAATATTCATATGGAACCACAAAAGACCTCAAATAGCCAAAACAATCTTGAGAAAGAAGAACAAAGCCAGAGGTATTATACTACCTGATTTCAAACTATGATACAAAGCTATAGTAATCAAAACAATATGGTATTGGCATAAAAACAGATACATATATCAAGAACAAAACAGAAGGCCCAGAAATAAACTCATGCATATTTGGTCAATTAATTTATCACAAAGGAAGTAATAACATAGTGTGGGGAAATGACAGTCTCTTCAATAAATGGTGTTGGAAAAACTGGACAGCCACATGTAAAAGAGTAAACCTGTGCCATTATCTTACACCACATACAAAAAAATAACTCAAAATGGATTAAAGACTTCAGTGTAAAACCTGAAACCATAAAGCTCCTGGAGAAAAGCAAAAACAAAAACGTAGATGGTAAATTCCTTAACATCAGTGTTAGCAATGTTTTTTTGTTTTTGTTTTTTACATCTGACTCCAAAGGCAAGGGCCACAAGAGCAAAAATTTAAAAAAAAAGGGACTACATCAAACTAAAAATCTTTGCACAGTGAAGGAATCCATCAACAAAATGAAAAAGCAACCTTCTGGATGAAAGAAGATATCTGCAAATCATATATCTAATAAGGAGTTAATATCCAAAATATATAAGAAAAATCATACAACTTGATAATAACAAAAAAATATTCCAGTTAAAAATGGCCAGAGGATCTGAATAGACATTTTTTCCAAAGAAGACGTACTATGGCAGGCAAATGAAAAGATGGTCAACATCACTAGTCATTACAAATCACTAGTCAAAAGCAAATCAAAACTACAATGAGATATCACCTTAAACCTGTCAGAATGGCTATTATCAAACAAAGAAGAAATAACAAGTGTTGGTGAGGATGTGGGGAAACAAGGGAACCTTTGTGCACTGTTGGTGATGTTGTAAACTGGTGGAGCCACTTTGGAAAACAGTATGGTATTTCCTCAAAAAAAAAACTGAAAATAGAGCTACTATATGATCCAGCAATTCCACTACTGGGTATCTATCTGAAGAAAATGCAAACACTAATTTAAAAAGGTATATGTGTCCCTATGTTAACTGCAGCATTATTTACAATACCCAAGATAAGGAAATAACCTAAGTGTATATCAATGGATGAATGGATAAAGAATCTATCTATCCTACTTAGCCATTAAAAACAAACAAACAAACAAACAAAAAACAAAAAACATTTGACATTTGTGACCTAGGGATGGACCTAGAGGGTATTACACTAAGTGAAATAAGTCAAACAGAGAAAGACAAAGACTGCATGATTTCATTTGTGTAAAACAGAACAAAACAACAAAATAAAACCCAGATTCATAGATACAGAGAACAGACTGGTGGTTGAAAGAAGGAAGGAGGTGGGGGGAGGTGAAATGGGTGAAATGGATCAAGAAGTACAAACTGCCAATTATAAAGTCAGTAAGTCATGGGAATGTTATAAACATCATGAGGAATATAGTCGATAATATTGTATTAACTTTGTATGGTGACAGGTGGCAACTAGACTTACTGTGGTGATCATTTCACAACGTGTACAAATGTTGAATCACTATGTGTGTACCTGAAACTAGTATAATATTGTATGTCAATTATACCTCAATAAAGAGAGAGAATTCCAGTTCCTTTTAGTCATCATTTGCCCCTTCTGATGTTAGCCATAAAGTAACCTGACTTTCCAAGATTATGAGGCATATCAAGTGAGATTTCAGCCAAATGTCTGATTTATAATCCTTAGTGAAAGCATCTGAGCTGAAAACCAACAAAACTGGGTGTTATAGAAACTTGAAATATTTGAGTAGACTTTTAAAATTCAGAATATTTAAAATAACTCTCAAGATTAAAAATACATATATTTTAACATCCAGTTTCACGGGCTTGTTACTGCATCAACAATATACAGATGAGAGCTGTCAGAAGACTATCATTTAAATGTGTTTTCCCATCCAAAGCTCTATTTCTTCATTTCCTCTCTCAACTCTGTAGCCCATCTGGAAGTGTACAGACCACTGGGTGAATTCAAACTTGGAAACTGAAATTTCAGCCTTGAAGAAATTAGGTGAAAATGTTCAGAATTTCCCACTAGCTTTAAAACCCCAAAACAGTAGCAATCCTATTCTGAAATTCAGGCAAGAGCTGTGTGAACTTTTTGTATAAAGCACTGTTGAATAGCATTTTGCAAACATCTTTGGGAAAAAATGATGACTTCATTGAAAAGGCAGGTAGCTCCTCCCCCACCCGCCCTCCAAATCCTCCTTTACTCATGGTTGCAAAAGACTGAACAGACCCAGTTAGATATCTGTCCAGCTTCCTCTTGCTAGGAGTGGACCACTGCATTCAATATTTCCCTATGAGAACTTCACTGCATTATTAGGCAAAGGGGGAAAGAATAGAACAAAGAAGCCTGAGTGAACGAGAACTGGCAGAGATTATATCTCTAACAACATTTTGTTGGGCTGCGTTGGGTCATTTCACCCCTCTGAGTCACAAATTTGATCAGACTGCATTGATTATTAATGAATATGCAGAGTTCAGTCTTCTGATTCAAGTTTTTTTCAGGAGTATTTTCACGTTTCCTCTTCCTACTACAGTTGATCCTTGAACAATACTGGTGTTAGGGGCATTCCCCAAACAGTTGAAAATCTGTATATAACTTCTGATTCCCCAAAACTTAACTAATAGCCTACTGTTGAACAGAAGCCTTACCAATAACATAGTCAGTTAACACATATTGTGTATGTTATGTGTATTATAAACTGTATTATTACAATAAAGTAAGCTAAAGAAAAAATGTTATTAGGAAAATCACAAGAAAGAAAAAATGCATTTACAGCACTGTGCTGTATTTATCAAAAAAATGTGCGTACAAGTGTACCTGCACACTTCAAGCCCATGTCGTTCAATAGTCAACTGCATACTTATATGTTTCTTAGAAAAATATTGATTTGGGGGACATTACTTCCCCATGAACTCATCTTTTTTTTATGGTGAATACTATTTCCAGATGTTTGTTTGCACACCAGTCAGTCAACAATAAGCTTAGTCAACAATTAGCTACCTTTTCCAGTTGATCTTTAACATCCATTTGCATTTCCTTCTCAAAGGATTTCAAACATTTCTAGGACTGTTTTAATCTCAAAAGTAACCCATCAGATGCCATCCACTTCCCTGGTTTTCAGAGTATGATCCTCAAAAATCTTTGATTTTTAAACAGATGATCCAAGGCCACAGTGAGGAATAGGGGCAAGAGAATGCCAAGAAAGGTTTCAACAAAGAAACAAGACTTTAAACTGCTTTTAGACATTGAGGTTCCACTTTCAATTTCATTTGATAAAAGATCTTTTTGTCAGTGGTTGAGAAATTCTAGTCTGAGAGAGATTCAGCAACTTGTTTCATATCACTCAGCTAATGACAGAACTAGGCTTAGAACCAGGTATCCAGAATCTTCACCTAGTAAGTATTTCGGCCACTTTACGTATGACTCTTCTAACTCTTCTTTCTACCATGTTAGCATCTATTTATTCTCTTAAAAAAAATTCCCACTCTTTCTTCCTTTGACATTTTATAGTTTAATTCAGAGCATCTTGTTTTAGTTTCTCTATGTATTTTATTGACTATCTTTTTTCTCATCAATTCTGAGAATATTAGCCCACTGCCAAAAGACTGGAGAGGTCATTATTATCATTAGTATTATTATTGTCTCCCACATGGATAATATTTTATGTAGAGACACTCACCTTTCATAGATTTACACATTAATTATATTGGTATGAACTCATATACCCTTATAAAGTACACAGAAAGGGGTATGAAAACTAAGACCCCGAAACAACTTGCCCATTGGCTCACAGCTATTCAAAAGGACAAGTAGGGTTGGAGTCCTGTTTTCCAGTTTCCACTCTTTCCACTTGAGTATTCAAGAGAAAGATTGGGGTGGGGCGGGGGGTGTGTTAAATTCCTATCTGCATATGCTATTAGCCTGCTTTTCCTTGACATTTCAAATGACTCAGTTCTTATTAAATCAGTCATGCATACACTTACAAATTATGCCTTCACCTTGCCAACCTCCCCACCAACCTGCTGGAGCAAGACCAAAGGGCCATAAGTTCCTTCATAAAATTTTCCCTACAATCCACATGGTTGATCACCCTTTCATCTAAGCATTGTTTAAATCTGACAATGTTTTCAACATAACTGATCCTCTTTTGACCTCTCATCAGTCCTACATTTTTTCTTCCACTGGATTTTTATTCACATTGTCACCCTACTCATACCAGAATATTTCATTTGGTGAACAACCCTCTGTAATATACTACCCAGAACTTGATTTTATCTTTGCCCCTTTGTAGAGACTCTAAATCCTTATCTGAATATTCAGCCCAGCAAGCACAGGAGATTGGAAGAAGGACTGGCAGTAGCCCAACATGAAGGAGATGCTCCTTCACAGAAAGTATTAGTGGTAGGAGTGGGCAAATTTCCTGGCAGTGGCATATGCGTAACTCCAACATAACAGGTATGTACATTCAGTTAGATATATAAGTATATAAAATAAATCTTGTGCAGCCTCTGAACCCCTACCCCCTCCATAACATAAAGGTTGCAGAGAACAGAGGATACCCCAAGCTAGAAGGAGCAATCTATTTGTGAAGAGCTACATGCATTTCCTTGATCCTCCAGGTGAGGGGAGGCTTATAAATGGTAGTGATACTAATAAATCCTAATCTAAGCTCATGCTCTTTGGCCTAGAGTAGGCAGCTGGGAGGTAAAGGTATCAATGTGAACACCTGCTGAAGGGTAAGGGACTTCTTTGTAGTATGAGCAATTCAATTTTCTGTTGAATACTAGTATCTTTCAGAAATCAGGGTAAAAAGCCATTTCTGGGTCAGTCATGGCAAAATGATTATAATCACATTTCTCTATTGCTTGATTAGGTCACTATTCACTAATGCCCTGAAACCATCAGATTCTTTTAGCTGTCATTTCATACCCCATACCACTTGTGGTGAGCTTCCCTATATCTAGCTTGGAAAGCCAGTTCAAGGCAGAAGGTGGTTTTCTTTCTCTACTATAAAAAGAGTTTTGGGTCACGGGTGGTTGCCTTCTCACTGTGCTTTTAAAAGAAGAAAGAAAATGCTGTCCGTTTGCTGGGAGCAAAAATGTGTTCTTTTTCATCCGAAACCATTCCTTGCATTTCACTAAATATTACCGAGCATCTCACAAGTAGCCTATTGTCTTACCTATCTGCAACAGTAAACTGAATGCATTAGGAAAACCTCTTCAGGCTGGTGGAACCCAGCAGCCTAGGAAGCTTTGGGGAATAAAATATCTGACAGCAGGTGGCCTAAGTAGACCAGCAGTATGGCTATACATAGGAACTGCCACTTAACAAGTTAGGGCAGTGTGTCCCATAGCTTGTGGGGAGTTGGACACATTCTACTCCCTTTAGACTCTCTGGGCTATAGAGGAAAAACAGGCATTTCATCATGTCCTATGCCTCCTTAATCATGTGATTTTAAGTTGTTCTAAGACATAACAGTTTCATGTGAAGGAGTACAAGTGGCAGTCCCAGGACGTACTGGGCCATTGACCCACTGTTCATATGTCAGTAGTCTCCTTGTCCTTTGTGACATAGTCAGTTACCATGGTAACCAGTAGCCAAAGTTTATTAGTGCTTGTTAGTATTTAAAAGTTGATTTATAAGCATATAAATAATTGGCTGCTCATTAACAGGTGGGGCTCCTGAACTCAGCTGCCTTTGGCAATTATCTACAGGATTCAAGAGTTGTGCTCCTGTCCTCCGCAGCTGCCTGCCTGTTTGGCTCAGAGAGTATCAACCTTGAAAACAAGGCAAAGAGAAAACAATCCATCAGTGGGGTAGGTGGAGCAGACCTTATGACTGATATTGGTTGCTTGCCTAGCAGAGTGCACAGGAGCAGATGGGAGGGAGTACAGGTTGCCCACTTTCAATTTTTCCTTCAGAAAATGTACATACTATATCCTGAAAACCCTTGTTTCTCAGCAAATTCATTAGGAATGTAGCCAGACTTACATATAAGTTGTTTATACTGGAAGAGCCCCTTGTCTAAAAATACCTCCCTGAACCAACAGTCACAGGATCTGAAAGTGCATCAGAATAGATGTATTATTTTCAGTGGTGTGTGTGTGTGTGTGTATGTGAAAGAGAGAGACTGAGAGTGCTAGACAGAGTTGTATATTGTTTGGGGGTATTAGAGGAGAATCAAGCTGAGAGAAATGGAGTTTATTTCAATACTCCCAATGGTAGGAAACATGCTAACCTTGCAGCTGACCACTTTTTTGGTAATTGGAAAGCCGTTTGATAGCCCGAGAAAACCAAAGAAAACAGTTTGTGGATCAGAGTCACAGTTTTTCCAGATTGCCATTTTGACAAGCTAGACCTGACTTAGATGATTCTGGGGTTTTGGTTTGGTTTGGTTTCTAATTTTTAAAGACCTTTTTCCACTTCTAATTTTTTCCCACAGTTTTAGAGCTTTGAATAGTTGTTAATAAAAAGATACACTTATTGAAGCACACCATGCATTCATCTTCCTAATCTATATAGCTTACTAGTACTATTATTATTATTATTACTTATTGTTATTTTGACTTGAGGTATATGAGAAGAAGGGAGAGGGGAAAATGGGAAGATAACTGGAAGATACCACAATGGTAATAAAATGTAAGAAGAGAGATTTTGAAGAGGGAAAGGCTTTAAAGAGAGAGATTAAGAAGAGAGAAAAACTGAAGGCTAAAAAAAATGTTCCATCTGGTTTCTGCAGCTTCTTCCTTTCATTTATAGACAATATCAGGAGCTGAGAACAAGACACAGTCGACCAGCACTGCTTGAGGAATGGCATAAAGAAAGGTAAGAGAATCAGCTGTGCATTGCCCTGTAGGGTATTTCATCAACTCCAGGAGGTATACAGACCAGCGATGACAGTGTCTATCTCAATGCCAGAGGGGTTGATTACCCCTTCAATTGTTTCAATTTATATAACAGCACATTTTCTCCCCAACTCAACTAAGTGCCTAATTCCACTGTTGAAGCACCTAACTCACCAGTAACTTTGAAAGTGTTATTCAGGTTGATTAAACACCGCTCTATCTATGGAAATACATTTTGTTTTAATAATTGGTAGTGGTTTTTAATTCTACCCTCTACAAAGTGTGTGTGTGGGGGTAATTATCTTGATCCTCTATCTTGCTGAGATTTTTGAACACATTCTACACTTTCTGAAGAAAACTCTATTACAAATTAAAAAAAAGTAACAGGCATTCATATAATTTTTACTATGTTTCAGGCATCGCTCCAAGTACTTTATATAACTCACGTAATCCTCAAAAAAATTTACAAATTGGGTATCATTACTATCCCCTTTTTTACATGTGAGGAAACAGAAGGTCAAAAAAAACTTGCTTAAGAATATAGAAAGGAGGAAATTAATAACAGACCTAGAATTTGAAAACTTAACGCAGGAC
Organism: Ailuropoda melanoleuca; assembly: GCF_002007445.2. Classification (NCBI taxonomy): domain Eukaryota; kingdom Metazoa; phylum Chordata; class Mammalia; order Carnivora; family Ursidae; genus Ailuropoda; species Ailuropoda melanoleuca. The sequence continues at coordinate 59,265,505 of NC_048218.1, forward strand.
AGCCTGCTCTTCTGCATTCCTTTGTTCCATTAACAAATGTATTGAGTTCCCATAGCTCGTGTGAACTCAATATTATGAAGTAGGAAGTTATAAGAGAATGTAACTCTCACCATAACAAGCAAAACAAATCACGTGAGGTACTATATTAATTTTCCCGAACCCCTGAGAAAAGCAACATTGAAAGGCTCTTTAAATAAGCTAAACTCCAGTGATGAATACTTCCATAAGAGAAAAGACATACAAAGCTACTCTCCTTGGCTGACTAGCAAGAAAAGCAAACTTTCTCCACAGACAGAAAATCAGCAGAATCTTTAACAAAATTTTAAGGCCTGTATGTGGGCTGCCAAGAAAGACTGGGATTCTGAGACTCTAGTGAAGTCACAGAGTAAATGTCCACTCACCAATTCTACTGCCTGGGTCTTTACTGAATGTTCAGGGGCAGTTCTCCACAGGCTTGAAGGCAGGGGAGGAGAATCGAGGGGGATAAATTTCAGCTCAAGATTTCAGCTTCTAAGAGCTGGAGACAGACAGTGTTCTGAGAAGGACTGCTCTGAGGCATTCTGGGAAGAGAAAGATCTTCCTGGGCATACAAAGTCTTAGTAGGACTGGAAGAGAGCAAAGAAAACTTCCTAGAAATACGAAGAGCTATAAAAGCAGAAACCTTCATGTTTTAAAGAGCTAGCACTGGGCAGAGAAGCATAGAAATCTATGGATCTCACTAGTGCTAAGACCCCAAGTCTGCAGGGTTTCATTCTAATTCCACTTCTAAAACATTTAAAGCCTGCTTTCTAAAGCTGCAACAAATCCCAAACATATCTCAACTAAAGACCAGATTTATTTAGCTCTCCGCTCCAGATCTTTTCTAGACATAAATGATTTACATCCATTTTGTATAGTTTCCTTACACAAAATATCCTTAGCACCGTAAAATTTGCATGACAAATAAGAAATGTAAATCATGGCCAAAAGAGAATCTATGGAGAGAAGCAGACACAGAGATGACCCACATGTTGGAATTTTAAATAAAATATGTATAATAAAAAATCTAAAGGAGCAAGTAGAAAAAGTAGGCAACGTGAGTAAAGAGATGGGGGATTTTAGCAAAAACATAACTATATTAATCAAAAATCTACTGAAAATTCCAGAAAAGATGCAATACCATAAATGAAGGACTCATTAGATGGATTTAACAGCAGACTGGAATCTGAAAAGAGTAAGTATCCTGGAAGGCAGGTCAACAGAACTCCTGGTACTGCTTGTGCTCACTGGTTCAAGTGAGGGCCTGGACCTCTTTGTGAAGCAGCAACTGAGAATCATGTGGCACATATCATGGCAAATGAAGAGCCCAAGGAAGGAGTCAAGATTGGGAACAAGGATCATGTTAATTTGAAGGTGTTTGCTCTGGATGGTTCTGTGGTGCCATTTAAGATTAAGAGGCACAGGGCACTTGGTAAACTAATGAAAGCTTATTGTGAACAATAGGCTTGTCAATGAGCTTTGTCAATGAGGCAAATCAGATGCCAAAGGGATGGGCAGGCAATCAATGAAACAGACATTCCTGCACAGTTGGAGATGGAGGATGAAGATACAATTAATGTGTTCCAGCAGCAAACAGAAGGTGTTTATTAAAAACGGAACCTGCTACTTTACTCCAGAACTCTGTTCCTCCAGACCAAAAGGACAACCTCAATTAGAAAACTGCAATCTGCTTCCACCTCATCCTGACTACTACAGTAGAGTTCTCTCAATTCTTTCGTTTTCCCTTTCCCCAATCCTTTATTGCACATTAAGTAACTGGTGTATATAGACAAGCATATTGCATTTAACTAAATGGCCAATGATATGTTTTGGTCAATACCAAATGGAGATGAGATAGGGAAAAATTCTGATTTTATGAAAATATCCCCTTCTCCATTTGTGGCATTCAGCTCCTATTTTTATATCTCAGTAAATTATTTTGCTCTCAAAACAAAACAAAAAACAACAACATAAAAATCCTTGCATACTTTGTTTGATTGGAAAATTTCCATGCTTTCCATTTATTACTATAAAACCAAGGACAATTTTATAACTTTTTTGTACATAGTTTTACCATGTAGGATGATCTGTCTTAAGTAGGAATAAATTAATCTAAAAGAAGATTCCTAGATATTTTTTCAAGTATTCCATTGTTTAAATAAATCTTGTTTAAAATGAACAAGACAAAATAGATCAAGAGAAGTCATCTAAACTAAAGCCAAAAAAAAAAAAAAAGAGAGAGAGAGAGAAGTGTTTGAGATCTGTAGGACAATATCAAACCCACCATGAGTATAGAAAAAGAAGATGCAGAATAGGGTAAAAAAACATTTAAAGAAATATAGCAGAGAATGATTGAAATGCTTGAAAGATGTTAACACACATCTGATACTCAGTGGACCTCATGCAGAGTACTACAAAACAAAAAATGCCTAAACTCTTCATAGTTAAATTGCTGAAAACAAAATTTAATAATTTAAAAGCAGTCACCAAAAAAATAGACACATTACCTTCAATGGTACAATGTGAATGATGGTTGATTTACCACTAAAAATAATTGGAGAATATATTATTGGAGAAAGCAATAATATAAAGTGCTAAAAACAAAAGTCAACCTAAGAATATTATATATAGATCTATCTCTCCTTTTAAAAAGAGGGCAAATAAAGTCATTTCAGAGAACAAAACTTCAGGGAATTTGCCTCCAGCAGCCCTGTACCATAAGAGATGCTAAAAGTAGTTCTTCAGAAATGAAGTTTTTCAGAAATGAAGAGAAATGATGCCGAATGAAACCCCAGATCTGCAGGAATGGATGAAACACATAAGATAAAGTAAATATCTGGGAAAATATAAAAGATCTTTCAACTTATGTCTGTATTTATACCTATGTGTATTTTTAAAAGACTCGAAAGCATTTAAAAGAAAATAATAATAATATATCAAATATATTTAGGGATTTTTAGCATATGTAAAAGTAAAATGTAAGAAATGAAGTGTATGAAAGATAAGAAGATGGCAAAAACCCCCACTAAACTGTTTGCAATATAGCATAATATCATTTGAAGATAGGCTATAATGACTCTAAGATTCATATTATAAAATCTGAACCTACACTCTCCAATAGGGTAATCAGTAGCTACATGTTGATATTTAAATTTAGTTAAAATTAATTAAATTAAATTAAATTAAATTAAAAATTCAGTTCCTAAGTTACAGTAGCCACATTTCAAGTGCTATGTAAGTACATATCTCTAGTGGTCATCATATTGGATTGAACAGATATAGAAGATTTCCAGTTATTTCAGACATCACTGCTCTAGATAAAGCATAAAAATACAACACAAAGATAGAAATCTAAATACTAAATGTAGGAGTAGAAATGGAATACCAAGGGGCGCCTGGGTGGCACAGCGGTTAAGCGTCTGCCTTCAGCTCAGGGCGTGATCCCGGCGTTATGGGATCGACCCACATCAGGCTCCTCTTCTATGAGCCTGCTTCTTCCTCTCCCACTCCCCCTGCTTGTGTTCCCTCTCTCGCTGGCTGTCTCTATCTCTGTCAAATAAATAAATAAAATCTTAAAAAAAAAATGGAATACAAAAAAAAAAAAAAAAGAATGTGTTTAACCTCAAGGAAGGCAGGAAGAAAATCCCACAGAGAAATTTTTTATAATGCGATTAATAAAAACCAAATGTGAAGATAGGAGATTAAAATAGAACTATATCAATAATTACATTAAATGTTAATAAACAAAACATTCCATGTAAAAGCCAGAGATAATAAGATTATATAAAAAAGACATAACTCTATAGATTTTATGTGTAAAGGCAGAACAATTGAAAGTAAATGTGTAAAAAAAAGTACCAAACACTAAGATTAAGAAATTTTAATTATATAAGTAAGATTTGTTGTGTTAAAAATACTATTTAAACACTAAGATTAAGAAATTTGTTGGCCATCTTAATATCAGACTAAGGTGATTTCAAGGGAAAGAATATTACTGGAGAAATAAAGAAACATTTCATAATTATAAAGGGGTTGACTCATCAAGAAGTTATAACAATTCTAAAAGTGTATGTACCCAGTAACAAGATTTCAAAATACATGAAGCAAAACTTGACAGATTAAATGGAGAAGTAGACAAATCCATGTTTGCGGTCAGAGATTATACATAACCATCCCCCAACAACTGTATATGTATAATTCTACCCCAACCACTGTACACAGTCTTTGTATGTGCACATAAATTACCCACCAAAACAGACAACCAACTAGGCTATAAAAAGTCTCAAAAATATTAAAGAATTAAAATCATATAGAATATAGTCTTTGGATATAATGGTATCAAATTAGAAATTGATTTTTAAAAGCTATATAAAAAATCCTAAAGTATTTGGGATTTCACAACAAATTTCTAAATAACCCATAGGTCAAGAAGAAATCAAAAGGAAAATTAGAAAAGGCCACAAAATGAATGACAATAAAAACATAGTATATAAAAATCTGTATGGGGCGCCTCGGTGGCGCAGTCGTTAAGCGTCTGCCTTCGGCTCAGGGCGTGATCCCAGCGTTCTGGGATCCAGCCCCACATCGCGCTTCTCCACTAGGAGCCCGCTTCTTCCTCTCCCACTCCCCCTGCTTGTGTTCCCTCTCTCGCTCGCTGTCTCTCTCTGTCAAATAAATTAATTAATTAAAAAATATGTATGATTCAGCTAAAGCTGCATTAGAAGAACATTTAGAGTTTAAATGTTTATAGTAGAAAAGAGGAATAATTTAAAAATAAATAAGACTTCCATTTTAGAAGGTAGACAAAACAGAGCAAATTAAGCCCAAAGGAAATAGAAGAAATAATGGAGACAAAAATATAAATCAACAAAATATAAAACAAACAACAGGTAATCAAATGTTGAAAGTGGAATCATTAAAAAGATTAACAAACTTGACAAATTTCTAGTAATATTAATCAAGAAAAAAAATACAATTACATCAAGGATGAAAAGGGACATTACTAGAGATTGCAAAAAATAAAAGGATAAAAAAATCTTTATGCCAATAAATTCTACGAATTAGATGAAATGGAAACATTCCTTGGACAACACATTTATTTAAACTGATGTAATAAGATAAGAAACAGGCAATCTAAATAGCCTCATGACTATAAAATAAATTGAGTTCATAATCAAAAACTTTCCCCCAGTTATTTCAGGCTCAAATGGCTTCACCGAAATTTTATCAAGTATTTAAGTAAGGTATAATGCCAATTCTACATAAGTTCTTCCAAAAACTGTAAGAGGAAGAAACACTATTCAACTAATATGGTCTGATACCAAACCTTGGCAAATATAAGAAAAATTTTATAGACTAATATCTATTATGATCACAGATGCAAAATCTTAAAAGCATAGAAACAGCCTGAGTACAGCAAGCAGAATCACAGTGATGCATCATGAACAGATGGATTTTATACCAGGTATGCAAATGTGGTTCAACATTTAAAAAATTCATATAATTCACCATACAAACAGAATAAAGAGAAAACAACAACAACGAATACCCCCCATATAATCATCTCAATCGATGTAGAAATACGGCTTTCCTAGTACTTTCCCAAAGAAGAATGCCCTCTCTCATCATTTCTATTTTATATTTCCCTGGAGTTTCCCTTCTGTACAACGGGTCAGGGAAAATAAATAAAAGCCTAACAATCTAAAAGAATAATTAAAGCTGTGGTATTTGCAGGCAAAATAATTGTAAATATAGAAAACCTTTATAGAATCTACAAAAGGAGTAGGACTAAGTAAAGTCAGTGAAACTGTAGAATTCAAGTTCACAAAAAATCAAGTGTTTCTATATACAAACAAACAAAAATTAGAAAAAAGTAAGATTATTTACAATATCATTAAAAATACTGAATATATAAACAATCTACTGAAAAAGATGCAAGATGTCCACAATGAAACTATAAAACACTGTTGAGATATTTGACTCAAGTGAAGAGCTATGCCTATGTTTACTGACAAAATTTAATATTTTAAGGATGTGTTTTTCTCTCTTAATTGGTCTATAGACTTAATGTAATACCTCTCAAATTTCCAACAGGGTATTTTGCAGATATTGACAAACTGATTCTAAAATTTGGGTAGAAATAAGAAGGATTTAGAATAGCCAAAACAACTTTTTAAAGAAAGCTAAAGGACTTAACACTATCTACTTCAAGACTTATTACAAAGCTACAATAAGCAACAGACTGGAATAATTGACTTAAAGAATTAACATATAGATCAATGAAAAATAAGAAAGTCCAGAAATAGACCCACACATATAAAGTCAATTGATCTTCAGATAAAGCACCAAGTTCATTCAATGGAAGAAAGAAAAACCTTCTTAACAAATGATATTGGAACAACTCAACCCTTATACTCCATAAATAAAATATTAATTTGAGATGAATCTTAGATTTAAATTCATAAAGCACGGAAAAAAATAAGAATAATATCTTTGTAACCTTGGGAGTAGGCAAAGATGATTTCAACAGGGCACAAAATCAGTAACTCTAAAAGAAAAAAAATAAATTGAACTTCATCAAAATTAAAATGTACATCTCATTAAAAGAAGCATTAAGAAAATTAATAGGCAAAAAACAGACTGGTAGAAAGTTTTCATAATACATCTATTTGACAAAGAACTCATATTCAGAATATTGGAGAAACCCTATAATACAGTAAGGAAAAGAAAAATAATAAAAAGGCACACCCCATTACAAAATGGTTAATGACTTGAATACATATGTCACAAAGAAATACAAATGGCCAACAAGTGCAAGCAAATGTGTTCAAAATGTCCAAGAAAGTCCAAAAAAAGCCTGTCAAAGAATGTTTATAGCAACTTTCATATCCATAATTACACAAATATCTGCCAACTGAATGAATAAGCAAAATGTGTTATAGTCATGCAATAAAATGCTACTATATAAAAGGAGAAACTACTGATATAGGCAAAAACATAAATAAATTTCAAAAACATTATGAAGAGTGAAAAATCAGCCACAAAAACATGACTCGATTACTTTATTTATATTACTTCCAAGAATAGATAAAACTAATCTATGGTGATAGAAATCAGAAAGCGGTCACCTCTGTGGGTGGGGAGGATGAAGGGGAGATTGACCATAAAATGACGAGAGGGAATTTTCTGGGGTATCATAGATGACATTATTAAGAAAAAGAATAGGCATGACACAGACTGAGGAAAAGTTTTCATAATACATATATCTGACAAAAGACTCATATACAGAATATTTGTATTCTGTACTTGGTTACATTCTATACATGGTTAAATAAAATGACTAAAATTCATTAAACCAAATACTTAAGATCTGTACAAATTATTATATGTAAATTACATCTCAATATATATATATGGACCAGTGCCACACTGTGCAACTCATTGGAGATACAGTGATGATCAAGACTGTTCTCATAAAATTAAAAAATCCAATAAATGGTCTTTTTTAAGGCTGTCCAAGGACCTACCTCAACCACATCCTTCTCTCTGTTGTCCACATACTCAACTATTTTTTGGTATATAATATAATGAAAGTGTGCTGCATAAACAAATCAGGAGTCCTGAGTTTTATTCACATTTCTGTCCTTGACTAGCTTTGTCACCTTGAGTAAGACATTTATCCTTATAATGCTTACCTGCAAAATAAAAGGTGTCAGTCCAATATCACTTTAAGCCCTCATCTTTATTGGTTTTCATTCTTATTAATACACTAATGATGGTTATCATCTCTTTACTGTGAAGCTGTAAACTTGAGGGGAAAACTGTACATCATGGGAGGAGACAGCCCCAATTTCTTGACCATAACATGGTTCCTTCATCACTTGCCAGTGTGTGGTGTTGCCACTGAGCCCTTTCTGGTGGGGTAAACTGAGAGTTTAGAGAAACTGAGATCTGACTAGTCTGGCCTTTATTTGAATTCTAATTCGTTTTTTTTAAATGGCTTTTTCAGTTATGTTAATTTTGCAAGTAACCGACCCAGAACTCAAATCTCCAAATCAAAAGACCCCCATTGCAGAACAGCCTTTTTAGTTTGCCAGGTACACCAATCCATCTTGTTTTTTAAGTGAATTATTTAAGATTCAGAGACAGGACAGAATCTAAACTCTGTATGCCCATAAACCTTTCTCTCTTACAAACATTTAGAGAGCATGCAAGAGTAAACTGCTCTTTTATGAGGTCTGCAGAGGAACATAATACATAACTTGCTTTTGTTGTGTTTTTAAAATTTTGCCTTTCTCCCGAATTGCTTAAACACTTTTTGGTTAGAGAAAATAAGCCTCAGTATGGCCAAACCGTGACCCAAAACCTCATTCCACACTCCATGCTGCTCACTTTCTCTGGAATCTGTAACCTCTTCTTTTCAGTCTTCCTTCTATTCGTCCAAAGCTTTCCTTTGTTTTGTGCACAGTCTTAAATTTACTTAGGCCAGTCTTTTTCTCTACCAGCCTATACTCATAACTCCTTAACATGTTAACATTTTACAATATCATCAATTCATTCATTAACTCATTCCATAAAAACTTACTGAAGTAAAACAAAACAAAACAAAAAGCAAAAAACAGAAACATGCAAGATTCTATGTAGGTGCCGAGAAGAATCTCCCTGCCACCCTGGGGTTTATATGCTAAGATTTACATATATAGTCTATATTTTTAAATATATAGTCTAATATTTTTTTTTAAAAAGAATTAAATGTGTGCTTTTTTTCTTGATTAAGTCCTCTTACAACCTTTTGACTTGGTCTGTGAGTGTGGGCTTAGATTTGCTTTTCAGTGCCCCTTGATTCAATTTATCAAAGCACACGAAGCTTCTAAGCTGCCAACTACCACTAAGACTTCAGAGTGACATGCTTCTTGCTTAAAAAACAGTTTCTCAGAATTCTAAAAATATATCCCCAGGATCTCCCTGTCAAAGTAGTAAACAGAAAAACAACTGGGGGGAAATCAGGATATGTATGGTCAGTGTTCTGTTCCTTTTGTGGTTTTCTGCTTCTAACTTTTTTGCTTTTAATTCCTCCATTCATGTATTGATTGGTTCATTCATTGATTTCGAAATATGTATTTAGTGCCTACAATGAGCCAGGGAGTATACTAGATGAGTAACACTTAATCCTTGTCTTAAAGGGGCTCAGAATCAAAAATTCTATTTCAAACTGTTTTGACAGAGCAAACATGACTGCCCTTGCCAATTGAAAAAGTGGATTTTTTCCCACTGTTCAAGCATATATTTTAAATAAAGATTAAAAAATATTTAAAGGTAAAAAGACATCTCTAATGGTGAGATATTTTACTAAATAGTCTCTGGGGTGAGTGTGTGCACATATGCGTGTCTATGTATGTGTGTGTGTATATATTGCCTTACATTTCTCTTAGTATCATATTCCTACAGAGACCTTTTCAAACTACCTTTGATATAAACTGCATTCTAAAATAGCCTTTAAAATAAACAAAAAATGACAGAAAATAATTTTTAGACAAGATATTGCATGAATTTTTTTTTTAAAGATTTTATTTATTTATTCGACAGAGATAGAGACAGCCAGCGAGAGAGAGAACACAAGCAGGGGGAGTGGGAAGAGGAAGAAGCAGGCTCATAGCGGAAGAGCCTGATGTGGGGCTCGATCCCACAACGCCGGGATCACGCCCTGAGCGGAAGGCAGATGCCTAACCGCTGTGCCACCCAGGTGCCCCTGCATGAAATTTTTAAAGTACAGATTTAAAATGTCTTCACTGCATCCTCTGACAACCCGAAATACAAATGATGCCAACACACACAACAGACACACACACACACACACACACACAAACACCCCACATTCAATTTGGAAGACGGTGGCAATATTTTTTGTTTATTTAATTCACATAAAAAATGTTTCATTATTATGGATAGTAACAAGTATTCCTATTCCTCAATGAGTATTTATTGTGTTGAATCTTCTTTAACAATCCATTCCATCAACACTAAGAGCTAGTTACTGGTATTATCTACATTTATAGGTGAGAAATCTAAGGAAAATCAATGTTAAAGAACTTGACTTGCTAAATATTTAGTACAAAATATAATATAATAAAATTTGATAGAAAAGACACAAAACCTGCCTAAAAGAATCTTTAATAATTAACAATTATTTTAAAATCATGAATTGTAGTAAAAAGTTATGAAAAGTTGTTTAAAGGACATGACTTTTTTCCCTGGCTAAAGTGTGCCTTTGGGAAATTTTTATTTCCTTGTCTTCATCTCCCTCTTGGCATTTACCAATCCTGAATTTCTCCTTGTTTTCTCTCTTCACTTCTGCAATTGGAAAGCATTAAATGACTGCTGAGCAGCCCATCTCTCCCTATTCTAAAGAGCCCCCTTGCCTCTTGGGAGACATATAATATGTTGTACTCGTTTGGATACATAAAAAAAATAAACAAATAAATAAAAATAAAATTACAAAAAAGTACTACTTATTTAGTTTTCTACTACTGGAAATAGTCCTCTAATCTTTTCGTTATTAATTAAAGGTATGAAAAGTTTTAAAAAAGTATAACAATCTCAGTCATTTTTCCATAAATCCCCATGCTATCTCATTTTGCATTCCTATAAGACTTCTGTCCTGTCTTGTTCTGTGGAGTTTCCCTGTGCCCTTTGTCATTTTTCCATGGTGTCCTTATCTACTTATGCTATGAGCTCTTCTACTAATCCTCTTCTTATACCCATTATATTCCAATATTATTAGCCTGGTTTCTTTTGACACAAAAGCTTAAAAGCCACTGCCTATTTCTGTCTGTGTTGCCAACTTTTCATGTCCCTGTCATAGTGACACGTTAAATCTCTGACAGCAAATGTCAAAATCTCCCAAACTGCACTGTAGACCAACTTCAGCTAAATTTAATAAAGTATTGGGCAGCTATGATTAAAACAATTGGCACCCATGGGGAAAAATGGTATTAATGGGATCTAAATCCAAGATACTGGCTATTTCAAAAATGTAGGCTTGACTTTATATATTATGTTCAAAACAATTAGTTAGTGCTCTTGGCATTTTGATCAACAATTTTAGTGACTTTCTACATGTGAATGGGGGATTGGCTTGAGCAGGCTCTCCTAAAAGTTCAAGTATTTTCCATAGTTCCATAGCAAATAACAGAGCAGGGAAATAAAATAGAAAATGTTAGAATGTGAAAAGTAGTTAAAAGCCTACTTAGTCCTTATTCTCTACCAATTACCTACAAACTTTTGACTTTTACTTTCTAATCTTAATACCCTTACTCCAAAGACAAAACTCTCATTCTCTCCTCTGTTTTTTATTCCCTTGGCATTTTAAAATATTCTTTCTTTTTAATTGCTAGTAAATACTGAATGAATTTCCTTTTGGAATAGGGATCTGAGCAGATTTGTACAACTTAACTACAAAACCTCAAAACAATCTTTTAAAATGTTTTCTGAACCTTGGCTCAAAAATAGGTTTTTCTCTATTTAACCTTTAAAAAATGGTTTCAAATGTAAAAGGACAAAGTGATTCTTAAACACAGCCACAGTGACATCTGCCAAAAGCTAAAAATATCTCATTGGTTTAACAGGCCAAATTCGTAGTCCCTACGAAGTCCTAATGTTATTGTGAATGCCCTATGATGGGTTACATGGGTAAAGTGATGTGTTTGTAGAATTACATGGTAATTCAAAGAGACACTGATAAGCTATATTTTGCACTTTTGTTCCAGATGCAGGAAGGAAACATTTAATCCATCTAATTTGATCCAAAAAACTGTCTTGATGACATTTGGAAGGATTTAATGACATTTCCTTGGTTCCAGCTCTACTATTCAGCCATACGTCATCATATATGATTAAGCTGTAACTGCAGACAGTTATAGGGCCCAATGCATCAAGTTCACAATTAAGATAAAAAAAAACCAAAAAACACCACAACCAAAAAATAATTTTACAAAGTACTCCTTTCCCAATAATTGTGACTTGAAATGCTCTCTGTTCTCTGAGCTGTAAGGCAGTTCCTTGGATGGTGACCATCAGACTTGACTCACACTAGGATCTTTTCTAACTGCATTCATCTCCTAAATGCCTACCATGATACAGAAGTTACCAGATGTTGCATATAGTAACAAGGGTATAAAAATGTAGGACTCAGTGGTTGCACAATGAATCAAAGGGAGCCATAACAGACCACTGCATAAATAATGGGCCAGCGTTATGAGTGGAAATGTGTCCCCCCACATTCGTATGTTGAAGGTCTAACCCCCAGTACTTTAGATGTAACCTTATTTGTGAATAGGGTCACTGCAGATGTGATTAGTTAGAGAGGTCATCAGGGTGAACCCTAATCCAACATGACAGGTTGTTAGAAGGTAGAGGAGGGACAGTAAATTATACTCCAGACTGAGAAGGCACTTTGAGATTGAAAAATGACACAAGCCACTCCATACTATTTACAGATCTTTAGTCAGGGTAACTTAACTGACAAGGAGACTCAGGGAAAGGACTATTCATGGCAGCAGCATAGTTCCTTTCTGCCCCCATTCTCTGCCCAGTCCGGACCTTAATCCCCAGCTTTTATAAAGGAGAGCCAAGAGGGCGAGGTCAAAGGGTAGTTATCTCCAGTGGCATCATCTGTGAGCCGGAGGATCTCTACTAGGATCTAAAGTGGGGCCTTCTGTGCACCAGTCACCTCTACTGCTTATCTAAAGTGGAGCCTTCTCTGTGCCACTTTAGGGAAGATTAGAACAAGCCATCCCACATTCAGGTCAGAACATACATTAACCTCCTGGGGGCCTGGAACATGTAGCTATGAGGCAAGTCATTTCTCAGGCATGAACAAGATGGAGGGTCAAAGATGGAGTCATTGTTTTCAGCAGGTTTCTTTATAAAAAGGGGGGATTTGATTTACACATACACACAAGGGCATCATCATGTGAAGATGCAGGCAGTGATCGAGGTGATGCATCTACAAGCCGAGGAAAGTCAAAGACTTCCAACAAACCACCAGAAGCTGGGGGGGAGGAAGGGCAGCTTATCCCTCATAGCCATTAGAGGAACCAACCCTGAAGACACTTTGATGTCCTAGTTCTAGCCTTCAAATCTGTAAGACAATTTATTCAAGCCACTCAGTTTGTGGTACTTTGTTATGGTGCCCCTAGAAAACTAACATAGGCCGCTAAGTTGGGTAGATGGCTTGTGGACAACTGGTGCAGGTACAGATGTCAGAGAAGGACAGCCCGGTATAAAAGCTGAACAAACAGCCAGTGCCATGGCAGAAGTGCAGCCATGTTGACTGACCTTTCTTCCCTGTGGCAGGCAGAAGATTAGATCCCAAGTTCCCAGAAATCAAGGGATTCACAAGGTGGAAGCAAGGCTCAGACACCAGGAAGTGTAAGTAATGTGGAGAAATAGCAAGAGAAGAAGGCAAAAACAGCTGGTTCCTGTGAGAGAGCAGAGGCCAATAAAGCAACAAAGTAGGGCTCTGACACTAGGGTCTCAAATCCACCATAGCTTTATTACATAGGCAGTAGCGATCACTGGGAAAAGCCAATAAGGAGTTAAATCCAGATCAAATCTGTACTAGGAAGATTTCTGGCAATTGTGTGGAAAACACATAAAAATTTGAAGAGATTACATGCAGCAAGTATGTGACCTTGAGCTCATTACTTCAGCTTCCTTATCTGCAAAATGGAACCAAGTTTATAATCATTTCATTGGGTTTTTGTGAGAATGAAATGAGATAATCCATGCCCAGTGCCTCATATAGTAAGCCCTTGGATAA
>NC_048218.1:59279441-59419482 GCF_002007445.2 Ailuropoda melanoleuca
TTGCATTTCTATACATGAACAATGAGACTGAAGAAAGAGAAATTAGGGAATCGATTCCATTTACAATAGCATCAAAAATCACACGTTATCTCGGAATTAACTGAACCAGAGAAGTAAAGAATCTATACNAATTAACTGAACCAGAGAAGTAAAGAATCTATACTCTAGAAACTACAGATCACTCTTGAAAGACATTGAAGAAGGCACAAAAAGATGGAAAAATATTCCATGCTCATGGATTGGAAGAATAAACATAGTTAAAATGTCTATGCTACCCAGAGCAATCTATACTTTCAATGCCATCCCGATCAAAATACTAAGGACATTTTTCAAAGAGCTGGAACAAACAGCCCTTAAATTTGTGTGGAATCAGAAAAGGCCCCAAATCACCAAGGAAATGTTGAAAAGGAAAAACAAAGCTGGGGGCATCACACTGCCCGATTTCAAGGTATACTACAAAGCTGTGATCACAAAGACAGCATGGTACTGGCACTAAAACAGACATATAGACCAATGGGACAGAATATAGACCCCAGAAATGGACCCTCGGCTCTATGAGCAACTAATCTTTGACAAAGCAGGAAAAAACATCCAGTGGAAAAAAGACAGTCTCTTCAACAAATGGTGCTGGGAACATTGGACAGCTATATGCAAAAGAATGAAACTTGACCACTCTCTGACACCATACAAAAAGATAAGCTCCAAACGGATGAAAGACCTTGATGTGAGACAGGAATCCATCAGAATCGTAGAGGAGAACATAGGCTGTAGCCTCTTTGACATCAGCCACAGCAACTTTTTTCATGACACATCTCCAAAGGCAAGAGAAACAAAGGAAAAAATGAACTTGCGGGACTTCATCAAGATAAAAACCTTCTGCACAGCCAAGGAAACAGTCAAAAAAAACTAAGAGGCAGCCCACGGAATGGGAGAAGATATTTGCAAATGACACTACAGATAAAAGACTGGTATCCAAGATCTACAAAGAACTTCTCAAAATCAATACACATGAAACAAATAATGAAATCAAAAAATGGGCAGAAGATATGAACAGAGACTTTTCCAATGAAGACATACAAATGGCTAACAGACACATGAAAAAGTGTTCAAAATCATTAGCCATTGGGGAAATTCAAATCAAAACCACACTGAGATACCACCTTATGCCAGTTAGAATGGCAAAAATTGACAAGGCAAGAAACAACAAATGTTGGAGAGGTTGTGGAAAAAGGGGATCCCTCTTACACTGTTGTTAGGAATGCAAGTTATATAGCCACTTTGGAAAACAGTGTGGAGGTCCCTTAAAAAGTTAAAAATAGAGCTACCCTATGATCCAGCAATTGCACTACTGGGTATTTACCCCAAAGATACAGATGTAGTGAATAGAAGGGCCATATGTACCC
Organism: Ailuropoda melanoleuca; assembly: GCF_002007445.2. Taxonomy (NCBI): domain Eukaryota; kingdom Metazoa; phylum Chordata; class Mammalia; order Carnivora; family Ursidae; genus Ailuropoda; species Ailuropoda melanoleuca. Next base: position 59,280,845 of record NC_048218.1, read on the forward strand.
CAATGTTCATAGCAGCATTGTCCACAATAGCCAAATTGTGGAAAGAGCGAGATGCCCTTCAACAGATGACTGGATAAAGAAGATATGGTCCATATATACGATGGAATATTACTCAGCCATCAGAAAGAATGATTACCCNATAGCCAAATTGTGGAAAGAGCGAGATGCCCTTCAACAGATGACTGGATAAAGAAGATATGGTCCATATATATGATGGAATATTACTCAGCCATCAGAAAGAATGATTACCCAACATTTGCAGAAACATGGATGGGACTAGAGGAGATTATGTTACATGAAATAAGTCAAGCAGAGAAAGACAATTATCATATGGTTTCACTCATTTATGGATCATAAGCAATTAGTAGGAAGATCGGTAGGAGAAGGAAGGGAAGAATGAAGGGGGGGTAAACAGAAGGGGGAATGAACCATGAGAGACTATGAACTTGGGAAATAAACTGAGGGGTTCAGAGGGGAGGGGGTGGGGGATTGGGCTAGGCTGGTGATGGGTATTAAGGAGAGCCCATATTGCATGGAGCACTGGGTATTAAATGCAAATAACGGATCATGGAACACTACATCAAAAACTAAGGATATACTGTAGGGTGTCTAACATGACATAATAGAAAATTATTATAAAAAAAAACAAAGCAAGGGAGACTTGACTTCAGTGCATTCACAAAACATGTATCTATCAGCACATGCAAATACACACAAATGAGAAAGCTAGTTTGTAACTCCACACCAATTGCTGTGATCATCTGTATATTCTCACTGCTCTTCAATAGTGGGGATATCATCACTGCTCATCTGAATATAAGCCTTTACAGATAAGCTTGACAGAATGTTCCATTAGAATAGAAAGGCTAACTCACAGAAAGATAAAAGATTAAAGGAAGAAGGGAAATGGCTACTAGATCTACCTGGAAAACTTGTTGCTTCACAGAATCCCGTATTTCTTATATCCACAAATAGATCTTGAGGAGAAAGGAACTGCCTGAAGGTGGATGAACACTAAAACATACCCTCTGTAGTAGGATTCCCAAGAGGTGAAAGGAAATTGGTAGAGCAAATTTATATGCAGGTGCTATCAGAGGAGCCTAGATATGAAATACCCTGCAAACAAAAAATAGAGAAGAAAATGTTTAAATAGGAGAAAATGCAACAGAACCTTAATTACTGCTTCCCCATGATGTCTGCACAGTCCAGAGGCATTTATCATGTGTGGCTAGAGGACAACATCTCTGCCAAGCCTACCTGAGCTCCACGAAGAACTCCACACTCAAGTAGCCCTCAGAGGACTGGATGACCCTGGAGTTCTCCCAGCTGGGCTTCACTGAGAAGATGGTCAGGTAGCTGGACCTGAGCCTGATTTTGGAGCTCATCCTCATGTTCTACGTGGACAAGCCAACTGACTGGCTCCAGGATCGTTTTCTGTGGTTTTAAGGTCTGCAACCCAAAGAAGGATGTATAACACTGGGACCAGCGGAAGACTACCTGAGGATCAGCTTCTAGCTATCCCTCTTGTGCATGAGGGCAGGTGAGGAAGATCCAGAAACAGAAGGACAAGGCCTTTGGGAAGCAGGCACTGTGGAAGATTCACGTGACCTGCAGGCCTAGGCGAGGACCAGCCTCAACCCACACAGCACTTGAGCCAGAATAAGGCCTACCTGAGTGGAGATTTCTTCTGGGGATTTGCATTATGTGCTTTTAAAAAAACAATTATTTGCCATACAACACATGTCGAATGTTGTAGGTAACTGTAAGATTACAGTATTTCAGGGACAAAGTTCATAATTAACCTCAATTTATTTGGTCAGAACATTGTGTGTGTTTGTGTGTATATCTTTTCTCTTTCCCAAAGAGATTGGAGAGGAGGTCGGGAAGATAAGAAAACTTTTAATTGGTGCATTCAGCCAAGCAGTTTGGCAGCAGAACATTAATTTTTATTTTAATAATGTGTTTTTAATTGAATACTTTGCTGGTGCTGCACTAAATTGGGTCTGTTATTTAAAATTACATTAAGAAAGATCACCCCCCTTCTACAACTAATGCCACCCACACTCCCAAATAACATGTTATCCACTGGGGAACAGGCAGAATAAATTACTATTCCTTGAGGGATTCTTCAGCAAAATGGGATAAGTATCAGTAGACTAGCAAGTTGTTATTTTAGAGTAAACAAAAATACAGTTGAAATATAGCTTCTCTTTGATACGCTATGGCAGTGATCTCTCACTGTTCAGTGAATTCTATTATGCTTTCTCTTCCAGTAATAGGATTGTGGCTAGGCACCTCCCTTGTAGCGAGGTGTGCCTATGACTGTGTCTTGCCAATAGGTATGAGCAAATGTGATATGCTCACTGTTAGACCAAGGCTTTCATGAAATGTTGTGTGTCTCCTCCACGATTGTTTCTTACTATTTCTCTGGATGGATTTTCATTATGACGTGGCTCTGTGGGATGGTGGAACAACAAGATGGAACCTGATCCCTTAATGACCACTAGGAGAATTTTTATGCTCCCCTGAATACCTATCCAAGCATGTCTATTGTGTTAAGCTATTGAAACTTAGGTATCTGCTCTTACAGTCTAACATGTCCTCCCTATTACCTATACCTCTTTAGTTGGATTATATTTCTTAAATGTAGAAAGCATTTTAGAATCCATTGGTGGGCTGACTGTTTCTTCTAACATTTTCAAGAAGGGCCAGCTTTCTGTAGGGAGTGTGTAGTAGCAGCTAAACATTCTGGTAGTAATTAGAAGCCCAAGACTTTGAAAACAATCTTTATATAAAACCACTTTTTAATTTTTTTATTATTTTTTCATAACCACTTTTTTTTAACTCCTAAGTATTTTGACTGAAAAGAAAATGCTGAAGAAAGAAGAATGTAATGCAGTGTTGTAAATAGGAAATTAATAAATGGATGAGGAATGAGTAGGATAGATGGATGAATAGATGGATAAACAGAGAAAGGGAGGAAGTCCCAGATTTAGGAGAGAAACTAAGAGGCCCAGCTCTTTTTTCAACTTAGAAGTACAAATGATGCAGTAATGGTGTGTCTTCCCATGGGATAGCAAGAAGGGTATGGAATTTAGTGTTAGATGAAAACTGGCAGTTGGTGAAGAAGCACAAGATGTCATGCACTGTGTTACACGTTTCCACATACAATCTTGTACTTTCTATGCATGATTTCGTAAAACCCTGCAAAGGAAAAAAACTATGTTATCTACTTCTCACAGTGAGAAACTACTGAGGCTGTTTCAGCATCCTTGGGTTATATTGCAGGTATTTGGCTGAGCCAGAATTAGATTAAGTATTTATTTCTCATTTTGGGGCCTATGTCATCCAAATTTTACTGCCTATGGGAACTTGGTAGGTAATCCTTTGAACTTTACTTATCTATAAAATGAAAATAATATTATCTATTAATGTTAACATAATACTGATTAAATTTTACTGTAATTTAGAAACATCTGCCTCCTGTGTTTCATATGGGAGTATTTTGGATTAGGCAACACTATTTGGATTTCAGGAGAAGTCGATGGAGTAGAAAATAGGAAGAAAAGTAAATCTGAATTTCAGGTACCCTGGCATTGCTGCGTTTCCAGAATTTAATGGGTATATTGCCTCCAAGTCCTGTTCTCTTCCATCCTCACTCCATGTTCTAGATTTTCTATATACTTCATCTTTTTATCAAAATGTTTGGGCCTTTTGTCATTATTCTGTGGCCATGTTTGAAAGTGAGGTACAATCAGCTATTATAACAAATTAAACCAAACTAGTGGGTAATGTTGTATTACTATTCAGTGCCTTTCTCAAGACAGTGTCTTAATACTGGGAGTTGCTATAAAGGATATATTTTAGGTAGTGAGGAGAGCTGTGGGGACCATGTTTTGAGACTATGATTCTGGCTGTGATTAGTAATAAGCATAGTTATTACATATTGGGCACCTAACAAGTACCAAGCCCTAAGTGTTTTTTTTAATAATCATCATCTTAGTTAATGTAAATAATAAACATGTGAGATAGTGCTATCAAGGAAGAAACTAGAGAAGTCAAGTGGCTTCCCCAAGATCACATATTTTGTAGAGAACAGTGGTAAGTTTTCAGTCCAGTCTATCTGTCTCCCAAAACCATGCTCTTGAACACCATGCTTTATTTATATTTTGTGGGTAAACTATCTAGGAGTCATTTTCTAGGTGTTGGGATTAAAAATAAGCCTTTCAAGTACTTTGAGCATAGAGAAACATTAATTATGGGTAGGGAAGGGGGTGGAAGACTGGCTACAGAATCTTAAATCTACTCAATGAATCCTAAATAGTAATAAAATGTTGGTGCTTAAGTATCTACATATAAGAACTTCTGTGAAATTCAGTAAGATGTCCAAAGGGACAATAATGAAATACCTTTGTTTTGCTTCCTTAATATAACTAAAGACATACCAAATATTCAAAATACAGATGCCAAGATGCAGGAGCAATACTGGGTTCTGAGAAAATACCACCCTGTGGTTACTTACTGTTAAACATAATGAAGAAAGATAATGCAGCCTCTGCCTTCTAAAGAAAAAAGGATGCCCACTGGAGTTAGGATGCCAAGGCCAAAGAACTGGACTTATTTTTAAGCATCTGCATGTGCAGACTGCAGCAAGGAGCACATGTGAATCCACTTTTGAAAATAAAAACCAAACATCCTGTACATTTTTATTTGATTTGCATAAAAGGTGTTGGTGCCCTATGACCTCTCAGAATATGTATGGAATGGAAATATAATATTGAGTTTAAAACAAAAGCAGTCCTTGAAAGGATAGGACAAAAGACAATCAACCCCTGGGCTAGAAATGACATAAAACTTCATATCTTTAAGACTACGCTGATGGGCAATAAGTGAAAGTTTTGACTGTTGCAGAAAGGGAACAATATTTTTAAATGATCAGGAATAAAAATGCCTTTTTACTATTGGTTCAATTTCATGTCATGAAATTTTTCTTCTCCCTGTGCAAAGGTGGCTAATACTTACTTTAAAATATATGCCTATTAAAGTTTGGTCAGTAACTCTAGGATCCTCTGTTTTATGATCTTAGTTTTCTTCACATGAACATTTTTGACTCCCATTATTCCTATAGGACCTAGTGGTTAGATGTAAAACAATTTTGATACTGTACATATATGGTTATGGGACACTGGACAGTCACATCACTAGAGATAATTGAGAGCAGATTCACTAAAGAGAATCTTTGCTGACTCAGTGATTCTCCCCCACTGCATTATAAATACTTCGAGGGCAGGTGCCACACATTAGTTATGCACATGGTCTTAGTATTTGGTTTGTAGGAGTCAAATTCTTGCATTGGATAGAAACTTAATAACAGAAGGAAGCATGGGAATATAAGACGGTGATGTAAGGTGGATTTACCCTCAAGAAAGGAAGTTGATGTATCTTGCAGGCCAGAGGGCTCTTACAGACAAAGTAGAGGTAATTCCCCCTGGCTACTCCATAAAGTAGGATTAGTCCTACTGGTGATTAGGTAAATCAAATAGGAAAAAGAACAATGAGTTAGGGTTCTAAGTATAGAGAAACATAGAAGAGCAGATAGTTTGGTTTTAGAGAAATAAAGATCACTAAGGTCAAGGCCATGCGAAGTACAAACTTCTACCTAACCTGGAGTGAAAGGAACAACTGTAGGATCTCTGCCTGTAGATAAAAATCTGACATAGGTTATGAGAGATCCTGAAGGCCAAAATCCTTATTGTTTTCTTTTGTTTTTAAAGATTTTATTTATTTATTTGACGAGAGAGAGCCAGCCAGCAAGAGAGGGAACACAGGCAGGGGGAGTAGGAGAGGAAGAAGCAGGCTCCCAGCGGAGGAGCCTTTTGATCCCAGGACTCCGGGATCATGCCCTGAGCTGAAGGCAGACGCTTAACGACTGAGCCACCCAGGCACCCCCAAAATCCTTATTGTTAAACCAAACAAACCTTGGAGTTGCTATTTGAGTGTTCTGGTCAACTGTGCATTCCTCTACATTAAAGACTTCGATATTTGGGATAAGAGAAATCAACAGCCTCCTAAGCCAAGCTAAGTCTATTTTTAGGTAATCATTCAGATCTGAAATCTTTGTTCTTTAAATCCAACAATTGCTCTTACATTTTTTTAAATTTAAACATACTTTTCAATTCAAGTAAAGCCTAATCAAATTTACTTAAATGCTGAGAAAACTTTACTTTTCCACACACTATTTGTGATATTTAAGGGAATCACTGGGCCCCCAAAAGTCAGATATCGCAGAATCTATAGGAGGGAAGGGAAATTTGATCTGGGCAGAGAGTATCCAAAGAACCAAGGAAGGGAGGTCTTTCTGAATATTTCCAAAACTTACTGAAGACATATAGAAGTCACCCAAAAAAAGGGTGAAGAGTCACTGGGATATAGAGTATGGGAGCAGAAGTAAGACATTGCTGAGTGCATGGCCCCAGGAAAGAAAAGCAATCCTCATTTTTCTGCAGTTTAAACCTGGGCACTGTAGATTGACAAGTTCTGTTTATACCATGCATTAGAATGTGCTGCAAATGAACTGATGGTGTTTAAGAAGATGGGACAAAGAGAGATAATTATCTAAGGAAGACAGATTCATTAAGACTAAAGTTGGTGATTCACGAACTTCAGCTAAAACTGTGCCATTTTACTGAAGAACTGATGTGTGGCAAACAATTAAGGCTGATTTAGAAGCTATTTAATGAAGCCTAAACACCTATAACAAATAGAGATCTATACACGTTCAATCGTCTCTTACTTAAATTGAGAATCAGGTCACCATAATAGGCAACAGATAATAAGTATTAACAAAAAACAGTGGGTAACAGAAAACATGGACTTCATTTTTTTAAATACTGTCATGGACTAACTGTTCATGTCCCCCTCAAATTCATATGTTGAAAATCCTAACCCCCAATATGATGGCATTAAGAGATGGGGCCTTTGGGAAGTAATTAGGTCATTAGCTCTCTGGTCCTCTTTCTTCCATGTGAAGATACATGGAGAAGTCAGCAGTCTGCAGCCCAAAAGAGGGCTCTCACCGGACTCTAACCATGCTGGCACCCTGATGTAGAATTTCCACCATCCAGAACTGTAAGAAATAATTTCTGTTGTTTATAATCCAATCATTCTGTAATATTTTGTTATAGCACCCTAAAATAACACTAACTTAACTTAAAAATTTTAGTAGTACAGGCAAATTTATTAAGAGTCCCAAATTATATGTGTGTTGTATAATAAACATATATATTTAAATGTATATGTATATGATAATGTATATGTGCATATATATAATAGTGAATTCAACAAATATTATATCAAAACCCATTTTAAAATTTAGAAAAATGATGATTTCTCCTTTGCAAAACATTTTGTAGCCAACCAAAAATTCCCTGTCATCCTTGGATAAATTCTTTATCTCATGAGCTCTCTTAACACATTTTCTCTACCTCTCCTCACACTGTCAGCACATTTAAGTGAATATAAAATGGATAAAATGAGGGCTTTTAGATTCACTTACTTGAACCAACTTCTTTTTTGAGTATCTTTCTCTTAACAGTCTATCCACTGTGTTGGCTTGATATTATAAGCTCTGTTCTTCACTACTCTGTTAACATAGCAGCCAGCCCCTGAATGGCATCTCTTTCCCCCTTACTTTCTCTCCTAACAAGTGTTGCCAAATTAATGTATGAAGTTAAATTCCTTGCTTAAAATGCTTCCATTGCCTCTGGAAGACCAAACACCTAAACCTGCCGTTCAAGGTCCTCTGTAATCTGACCCTAACTTACATTTTTCTTGTTTATTTCTTACTTCACCTGTACCCTTTGCAAACATACGGACTGATTTATTAATACCCTTTCACCTTTGCCACATTATCTTAATACACTTGATTCCATTAATACACATTCACATTTCCTAAGTTCATGTCCTTGCTTATGCCATTCCCTTTGCCTGGGATGCCAGTTTCTATTCCTCACATCTATATTTGTTAAATTTTTACACGTTCTTTAAAGTACAGTTTAAGTGCCATCTTCTTCAGGACTGTCTCTCATCCCTACAGCTAGAAATGATTTCTTTCAGGTTTTTTTGGCAATTTTTCTGATTATAGTATTTGAATAATGTTTGTCACATGTTGCCTTGTACCACAATTTTTAGTGCATTTGTTTTATTTCCTCTACTTGGTTTACAAGTTACTGGAGAGTTGTGACTTTCATTTCTCATATTTGACCCTGGCAAATTACATGAGAGATACTTAAAAGACATATATTGAATGAATGAATGGATTTTTGTAATTTCCAATTGTGCCTAAGATACGGTGTTTGACATCTGATAGTTACTAAGAATTTAATTGAAAGTTGGAATTGAATTGAGTGGGTGATTCTCCAGAAAATGCAAATCTGTGTTCATTTCTCTATTGTAGTAAGAACTATGTAAGCAGAGGTTAAAATGAATCTTTCTACAGAGTGACTAAAACTGTTGTAGACAAACATGCCATCTATTTCTCATGTTGCTCTAATGATCTAACTTTGTCCATGAAATGTACACTATATGACTTATGTGACAGTGCAATGTAATAGGTTAGACTGGCGGCTAAATGGAACTTTATCTTTCTATTCTTTAGTAGACGTTTATTGTGATTTTAAATATATTTCATATTCTCATCCTTTGTTATGTTTCTTGCTCATAAAGACTTTTACCTAAAGTGGCATACATTTCTATAAGAAGGTGCATTTAAAATTGTTCAATTTCTCTAAGTTTGCATCATTAGAGATTAGAAAAATCAATGGCCATTTACTTTTTCTTAAAATTAAACAGGCAAGGTACTCTCAGTGCTGGAAAAAGGAATGAGTGAGTGTTCAACAATACTTATGAAGGACTTGAAATAACATTTTTAATTTTTGTTGTTCATCTACTGAGAAAGACTTAATGTCCTACAGGATTTTCATCAGTCAACTCTTAGCATTTACTGCATTTTTAGTAAGGAAACTTAGTTTACTATTAAGAGAATCAGAAGGGATTGATATATTAGCTTCATTTCCTCAAGAAGCTTATCATACTCTATTTGGGGTATTTGTAAGTGTGTCTCCCTAATCACTGCTATAGATTTTGATACCTCTCTGACCATGTATCAGACTGACCAAGATTTCTTTAACATAGGTGATTGTTCCCTATTTACCTACATCATCCCTTAGCTTATCATTAGTGTCTGATTATCCAATGACAGGTCCAGTTGGAACTGGCTTGATACTTACAATGATTAATATTATTGAAATGACCAATATTGTACTTTGTTTCTGGGTCTCTTTTCAATAGAAAAGGTTTGTTTAAAATAATTAATAAAAGTCAAAGCTCTAGAGACAATTAAGATAATTTTTTTTCCCCTGAAGTCTAGGAGAACTGCAAGACAATTTGCTCATGACCAGGACTGCTATGTTTTATCTCTTCTACTCAAATGGAATTAACTATGCAAAGGATAAACACTACTGTATTGGGGAAGACCATGTGTGACATGGAAAAAGAAAGTGACTGTGAATTGAAGAGTAAAGTAGAAGATAACACATAGTAATAACAATGAAATCTCCGTATGATGTCCTGTTAAAGTGTCCTGCTATGGATTAAAAGTAGGGATAGTTTTCAGGGAAAGCAAAGAAACCGATGCGTTAAAATTAGTTAAGAAAAAAATGTTTTTCATCTTATGGACACATTCTGTCTCTCACATAGACCATAGATAACTAGTATAAGTACTATGGCAGGAACAGAAAGGGTGGTGGAAAAAACAACTACAAGCAAATGACATAACCTCATGGAAATGAAGATAAAATTCATATTAAATCTTTTTTTAAAGATGGGCACACTGACTCTGCATAATAATGTTGGATTCAAGAGAGAATACTTCTCCACATATATCATGGCCTTTCACACTTTGGTTAGGACTTCAGATCCCTTGGCTTTGAAATATCAAGAATCACATTTTTTTACCAGGATATGTAACCAGAAACTACTAGGAGAATTATAGAAGCTATCTTCCCATCGAATCACCACTTGGGACAATGCTGGGAAAACTTTTTTTGTAAAAGTTCAGAAAGTAAATATTTTTGACTTTGCAGGACATAAAATCTCTATCCCAACTACTCTGCTCTGCTGTGGCAGTGCACAATTAACCATGTACAATATATAAATGGATGCACAAAGCTGTATTTCTATTAAACTTTATTTACAAAAACAGGTGGTGGGCTGGATTTGGCCCATGGGCTGTGGTATTCCTTCCCCTGTCTAAAGCAAATAATAGTGGATGAGATTTTAATAACAATGTCACGCATTATCTCATTTTTGTTTAAAAATTGAACCAAGAAAATGAATCCTCTACTTTTTAGCACAATGAATAAATGATTTAGTTCAGACACACTTATTTTACATAAAGAAATGTGTTATGGTATTTGGTTTTACAGCTCCCCTGAAAGAAAGCACTTTAAGTGACCTATGGTCATGAAATTGTTCAGTAACTTTAAAAAACTTGGCAAGGAAGGCAATCATGAATACTATTTCCTAAAGATATTTGAACTTTTTGCTGAGTTTCACTCTTTGGGAATTGATGATAAAATTAATTTATAGTAAACAACAAGTGTTGGCAAGGATGTGGAGAGAAAGGAACCTGCACGCACTGTTGGCGGGAATGCAAACTGGTACAGTCACCAGTTCCTCAGAAAATTAAAAACAGAATTACCATATGATTTAGTAATTGCATTACTAGGTATTTACCAAAATAATATGAAAACACTAATTTGAAAGGTTATAATGCACCCCTATGTTTATTGCAGCATTATTTACAACAGCCAAATTAGGAAGCAGCTAAGTGTCCATCAATAGATGAATGGATAAAGAAGACGTGGTAGATACACACACACCACACACACACAAACACATATGCACACTGGAATATCATTCAGCTATAAAACAGTGAAATCTTGCCATTTGCATCAGCATGGATGTGTCTAGAGAATAATGCTAAGTGAAATAAGTCAAATAGAGAAAGATAAACACCATATGATTTCACCCATATGTAGAATTTAAGAAACAAAATAAATGAACAAAGGGGGGAAAAAAAAAGACCAAATAACAGACTCCTAACTGTAGAGAATAGGTGGTTACCAGAGGGGAGGTGGGTGGGGGATGGGTGAACTAGGTGAAAGGGATTAAGAGCGCACTTACCATGATGAGCACTGAGTAATGTATAGAATTACTGGGTCACCATATTGTACACCTGAAACTAATTTAACACTATATGTTAACTATACTGGAATCAAAGTTAAAAAAATAGTTTATAAGACAACAAAATTGTAAACTAAAATGTATTCATTTTTGACATAATAGGATTTCCTATCCATCAGATACTGTACAAGGCCAAGACAGTGAGATTATAAATAATAACAGATTGTTGTGTTAACTAGTTTTTGAAAAATAGGAAAGTTTCAAATTTAAAACTTCAAAATTGGTGGAAGGAGAGGCTGCTATCTTTAGTGGAATTACACAATCCACATATCCTAGAACTAAAGGTTGGAAGTGTCCTTAGTAAAGGAAACTAAGGCACCTTGTCTAGAGGTCTTTTTTCTACAACTACCTTCATCAAAGTTTATTTTCTTTTACGTACAGGGGATGGGCCCACATGTGCCTCAAGTACCTCCCAGTAACCCGGGAATATTGAGACTGAATGTCTGCTTGATTCTACGTGAAAGAACTTGCTCCATAGGCCCATAAGGAATCATGAGCACACTTGGACATGGCCCTTCAGAGGTTCCCATGCTAATATAGTTTGGGAACTAGGGAAAAAGATTCTCATTATTTTATAAAAAACAGTCATTCCACAGTCATGACCCTAAGAGTGGCTAAATGTCAGATACTCTGGTGGGCACCTCAGAAGGCATTTTAACCTTGGCTATAAAGTGACATATGTGGATGAAAAAATGGTGACAGTTGTTTCCTTAGGATCAGAAAACTTTGGTACAAGTTAATGTAAACACCATTTATTCAGTCCTGAGGAAAAACTATCATATCCTCCTGTTGTTATTCTAAGGCCTACACACTGATGGTAGCCATGAAATTATAGGTACTACTGCATTAACCTTAGCGTATTAGGTGACTTTCTCAACTAGTTTTTAAAGGACTTTGAAAACGTTTTGAAAATATTCTACTGTGATAGGCAGTATATCCTATAACTGTTGATAAATAGGTTCAACTGACTCACTAACCATACCAAATGTGCTTTTTTTTAACTTGCTTTACTTCATAAAAGAGTTAAAAATGTTAAAGATGGAAAAAAATAAGGAAAACTTGGTAACTTTTAAATTGTACTTGTACTTGCCCTTCATCTTTCCTCCCTTTTAATATTTCTGCACTTTATAGTCATTCATATTTGATTTATGTTTCTCTTAATAAAGGAAGAACTTTTTAGATTTAAGCTAGGGTGGAGGAAAGGATTGTGATTGATTGAAAGATCAGGGAGTGTGTGTGTAAGATGCAAGCTCGGCTATTAATGGGTACTATCACCTGAACTGTCCAGGCCCTGAATTCTTTATCTGTGAGATGAAGCCTCTTGATTTCTAGGGAGGCCTACACCTCAGAGTTATGTGAAATACCTTTGATATTGAAATCCCTGAGGCCTCACATGAAGTAAAAATGCTGAAGAAAAGCTAAAGTAATCTCTCAGCTCTCATTCACCTCTTCTCTTGCTTTCTTCTCTTCTCTTCTCTTCTCTTCTCTTCTCTTCTCTTCTCTTCTCTTCTCTTCTCTCTCTCTCTCTCTCTCACTCACANCTCTCTCTCACACACACACACACACACACACACACACACACACACTCAAAGACACAAGGCTCTTTGGGAGAATCTCCAGGAATTCAACTGCCTTAACTTTGCAGATCCTGTACCAAAGATAATGCCAAATTTGTTGGGTTCCCAGACTTACTTACCTAATGCACTCTACACAGGATAGATAGATTATACCTAGGTATATAAATATATCATAGAAAGAAAGAGAAAGAAAGAAACAAAATAAAGGAAGAAGATAGATGGAAAACAGGGCAGGTAAAAGAGACTATGAAGTATCTTGGGTAATAGACCTCTACTACCCATGATGTTGCACAAAGAGCAGCTTCTCTGTGATGACTTTTCTGTGTTTCCAAGAGACTCTGCTGCTTCAAATTTTGTAGTTCAGGACTTATGCAAGAGTGGATAGATCAATCTAGAAAGAGTGGATAGAGTGGAAAGAGTGGATCCATCTATCCAGGCAGGAGTGGCTAGATGGATCTAGAAAGCTAATCTATAACTTATAATTTAAACACCTCCACTGTATGTCTAGAATACTCTCTGACTATGCTATGTGTACACAGAGAAGATAATGCCTATTTCCTTGTGTCAGTTAATGTCAATGATTAATTGTAGGACAAGCACAGAATCCCTTGGCAAATTTTGCAAATTCTGAGGTGGTGGCCTGGACAATTGAAGAGTAGGATGATACACCAAGAAAACTGAATGAAAACTAAAATTGGAATGAGGTGCAACAAACATAGTAAACATTTGTTATTTGTAAGCTCTTAGAGAAGCTTGGATGCATTAAGTAATGAGGCAGAAAAAAACGTTAGAGGGTCAGGCAAATAGAATCTTCTTTAAAAGAAAAGGAGAAAACCACAGGGTTAGAATACCTCTTATTTTTAACAAAGCCACATACAACGAGTGTGAGCAACAGTGGCAGTCTGCTAACTTAGTAAATGTTTCTTTTAAAACTAAATTTCACAAATTTGAGTTGGGTTCAGAGTATCTGAAATCCTGGAAGACAATCCTTGTTTAGCCATTTCCATTTGTCTCAAGTAATGAAATACTTTCTCCATAATATTGAACTTTCTTTGACTAGTCATGCTTTTATGATTCATAATCATAAACCAGCACTGTTATCTCATCAGTGACGCACTGTGAGTTATTCTGCATTCTATTTCCAAGGTTTTAATCTGTAATATTTGCATACTTTGGGTCCTAAGTACCTTAGCATTTGTAATTTTATTTTCCTTTTATATTGTAACAAACAAACAAACAGACAAAACCATAACTAATTGTATCTAGATTTAGAAGACCAGGGACAGGTAATTTCCCACAGAAATCCTTAGCCTCCTCACCTACCATGATAAAGAGATAGTAGTTTGATTTTCTAACATGAAACAAAATCTATTTGTTTAACTTGGTTTATTCCCTTGTGGACTTTCTTTGCTGTTTTTTTTCCCCTTCCTATTCTTTATACCATGCATCTCTCTAATGGTTGCACAGTCATCTGGAAAAAACGATGAAAGAGGGAAAAAGCTTCTGCCACATCAAAGGTAAATGAGGTTAAACTGCCCAAGGAAACAAAATAATAAAATCATGTACTAGATGAGACCTTGGAGGATATTAATTTAGAATGGCCACTGCCCTTCAATCCAAATAACACCTAAAACATTTCTAGACTAGAAATACTTTGTGATTTTGAAAGTCCTGTGGAAAGAAAAATGGAGGCCTACAACCTCTTCAAATGTTTAACATTTTTAGAAAATGATAATGTATTTCAGCAGGGTAACAACCCTTGTTGTCAAGCACTCTTCCTTATGTTCAACTCAATTCTGACAGCTTGTTTTTTTTCATGTTCTTTCTTAGTAAAGCCAGCATCTGGTTAGAATTAATACTTTGGGCTAGATGTGATTTTCATAGTGTCTCCCATCCTGTAGGAGGAGAGGAGAAAAGTCAGAGAGACATGTTTCTCCCTTTTGGGTATATGAAGGAAGGCATATACTGCCTTATGAAGAAGATATGGTGGAGCCTGGGGTTGCTTGACTCTGACAGCAATCAAGACTCTTAGTTCCTTAGGAGCTGAACAATCAAGAGCTGTGATCCTCAAACTTCACATGATCAATAGGCTGCACTAAGGCCTACCTCATAACTGATTTTGGATCCAGGGTTCTATATAGCTTCAATATCTCAAGAAGAGATGATATTTTATTTTTATTTTATTTTATTTTTTTATTTTTTATTTTTTTAATGATTTTTTTAAATTATATTATGTTAATCACCATACAGTACATCCCCGGATTGCGATGTAAAGTTCGATGCTTCATTAGTTGCGTATAACACCCAGTGCACCATGCAATACGTGCCCTCCTTACTACCCATCACCAGACTATCCCATTCCCCCACCCCCCTCCCCTCTGAAGTCTTCAGTTTGTTTCTCATAGTCCATAGTCTCTCGTGTTTCATTCCCCCTTCTGATTACCCCCCTTTTCTTTATCCCTTTCTCCCCCTACCGATCATCCTAGTTCTTATGTTCCATAGATGAGAGAAATCATATGATAATTGTCTTTCTCTGCTTGACTTATTAAGAAGAGATGATATTTTAATTCTTAACAATTCTTAGGACTCAGGATGCAGGGGAAATATTAGAAGGACCCTGTATAGGTAGAAATTTCAAGGAAATAGAGTTACAGCCTAATTGGCTGGATCAGACCTCAAAAGGTAATCCCAAAGCCGTTCCTTGGGGGAAAATTATATCACTGTATGGATTGTATCTTGGTTCTTAAAATGTAAAATTTATATTTTTTTCTCTAGTGTTAACTGTTTTTGTTATAGCTCTAAGTGTTTCATGTATCTAATTGTTCATTCTAATTGTTTCATCATTCGACATGACCTAGGACCTAGCATTGCACTACTTCTCTTTTTTAACTTTCTTAATCTTCAAGTAATTTCATGTAGTCTTTAGGCTTTAAATGCTACCTAGTGGACCCCACCACTAAACCTGCTCTTTACCTAGTTTCTCCCATCACAGTTTCAACATACCCATTCTTCTACTTGCTTATGTCAAAAATCATGGAGTCATTCTAGAGTCATATCTTTCTTTTATACCTACATTGAACCCACGCACAGATCTTTTCCTTTCTTTCAAAATATATCCCCAAACTGACCTTATAACCATCACAGTTCGTCCCAGTTCGTCCCAGACTTTTATCTTATTTGGATTATTATCTGGATTACTGCAATAATTCCAACTGGCATTTCTCCTTCCACAAGATATTCTCTAGCATAGACACTATTCTCCACTCAATAACTAGAGTAATCCTTTCAAGATATGTCAGATCTCATCACTGTTTAAAACTACCCACTTTTTAAAAGTGGTTTCTCATTTCAAAGTCCCACTTTATTGACCACCTGCTACCTTTCTCTGAGCTCATTTCCTGTTACTATTTTTTTCACTTACTGTCCCCCACTTACTATCTTTCACTTATTGCCTCAAGGCAATTTTACCTACTACCTACTATTTTCTCTCCCTAGAAAACTCTTCCTAGGCATCTTGAATGGCTTGCTTCTTTCTTCAGTTCTCAATTTATATAATCTATAAAAATGTCTTTCCCTGGATATCTTATTTTTAAACATAAATATCAATTAAATGTAGTAACTTAAAAGCATATGTGAAATATGCTTCACATACAGTCTTATTCCACTTTTTTTATTCATAACACTTTTTACTACATGATATTTTATTTAAACTCCACAAACTCCTTAAGAAAGGAATTTTGTTTACTGCATCCACAATACCTAGAACAATGCCTGAATGAATGAAATGGTAATTATAAGATCTTGGTGCAGTTTTTTTTTTGTTTTTATTTATTTTTGTTTGTTGGTTTGTTTTGTTCTGTTTTGTTTTATTCCTTTCAACACCTTGAATACATTGTGGCACTCCCTCCTGGCCTGCAGTTTTTGCTGAAAAACCATCTGATAGCCTTACAGGGTTTCTCTTGTATGTAACTGTCTTCTCCTGCTGTTTTTAAAATTCTCTCTTTATCATTACTTTTTTGCTATATTAATTATTGTGTATTTTGGTGTGGACTTCCTTTGGTTGATTTTGCTGGGGACTCTTTGTATGTCTTGGATCTGGGTATCTGTTTCTTTCATCAGAAAAGGGAACTTTTCAGCTATTATTCAAATATAATTTCTGCCCCCTTTTTCTCTCTTCTCCCTCTGAAATCCCTATAATACAAATGTTATTACACTTGGTGGTGTTGCTGAGTTCCCTTAACCTATTCTCATTTTTTAAGTCATTCTTTTTGCTGTTCAGTTTGGTTGCTTTCCATTACTTTGTCTTCCAGCTTGGTAATTTATTTTTCTACTTCTTCTAATTTACTACTGATTCCCTCTAGTGTACATTTAATTTCAGTCACTAAGTTCTTCATCTCTGACTTTTAAAAATTTTTTCTCTCTTGAAGGTCTCAGATTCTCCACTCTTTTCTCAAGTCCCGTAAGTATCTTTATGACCATTACTTTGAATCCCCAATAGGCATGTTGCTTATCTCCATTTCATTTAATTCTTTTGCTGTGATTTTGCTTTGTTCTTTCATTTGGGACATATTCTTCTATCTCCTCATTTTCTGTAACCTCTGTGTTTGTTTCTATGTATCAAGAAAATCAGCTGTGTCTCCTGATCTTGAACATAGGAGTCTTATGAAGAAGAGGTCCTGTGGTACCCTATAGTGCAATGCTCTCTATTCACTAGAACCAGGTGCTTCAGAGGTGTTGTGTGTGCTCTACTATTGTGGCTGAGCTGTGTTTGCTGTTAGTCCAGTAAGCTGCCATGGCCCACTTTGCCTGATATGGACAGGTTTTAGTTCCTGTGCCATGAAGGGGCCATTCTGAGGCTGCCTTGAGCTTTTAGTTACATCAGACCAGATGCCTGCCCTCCACCCATTTGCTGGTGTTGCAGTCACAGCAAACTGCAGGGCACTCTCCCTGCATTGTCCCTTGAGAGGCTTTTGTTGGTGGACAGGACCTGCAGTCAGACCAGATGTCTGCCCCCAGTCCACCTGTTGGGGTTGCAGTGACCATGAGGTAAGGGCTCTCTACTTGTGCTATTCTCTGTGAGATTTTTGTCCATGGATGGGCTAGCAATTAAGAGCAAATGTCTGCCCTCAGCCTACTGCTGGGGCTGTAGTCAAACTGGTGTATGTGGTTATCTTCCCCTCTCTCTAGGACAGGAAATGGCACAGGTCATTGTCTGGGGTGCTTGTAGAATGAAATATGTCAGGAGCCACTGTGGAGGAACTCCTGCTGAGTAGGCAGGTTGGATGGGGCAGATCTGCAGGAGAACGTGGGGGCAGGGTGCATGGTGTTAGCAAGTTAAGTGGAAAGTGTTTAAGCTGGTTCCTTCACATATCTGGGTATCTAGACTGTGTTGGGGGGTAGGTGGAGAGAAGTATGTCACTTACTTATGATTTAATTGTGAAAATGTAGGAATTAATATTTCAAAATTAGGAATCAAAACATAATCTTTAAATCTTACAGAAATAGGCAAAGTAAATTTTAATTGTAAAAATAAAATAAAACTGTACAAATTACTTTAGAAATGAAAATCATATCTATTAAATATTGAACTAGAGTTGAGAACCCTGAAACACACAAAATGACAGTTAAAACAATATAAATATTTATTAAATGTGACTGATTTATAAGGCTATATTGGATTATATAAATGTAACTCAATATCTGAATCATATCTCATCCTGATAGAGCCTTCATTAAATCTGAAGTCCCAGATTTGAAAGGATATTATATGTTCCCTTCAGTTTTTAATCTCTTTGAAATATCAGTTTGATTCTTAGGAATGCTCTGAAACTCACCAGTTGAAGTCTCTTATCAATGAGACTGTTCTGTTTCTAGAGAAGACAACTTGTCACAGGCAACATCAGACTTTATAAGGGCAGGGATTTTTGTCATTACCAAAGACCTAGAATACTTGCTTGCCATATGGTGAGGACTCAATAAATGTTTATATCTATATCCATATCTATATGAATTACCTCTTAATTTCTTCCTATCTAAAATGAAGTGATTAAACCATAGAAATTTTTCACAAAATTGTATCTAAGATTCACCAGTTAGATATTAAGAGGCATTCTCAAAAAAAAAAATAGATTCTATGGTTGAATTAAGTTTGGGAAACAGAAAGTTAAACAAGATTAGTAGGATTTCTTTACTGAAGTAGTTTTCAGAACTTTTATCTGTAAATATACAATGAAAATAACTAAGAGAAGAAAAGAACCTGTAGGATTTCTTGAACTTTTCTTTTTCATATAAAGCATCTGTAAAAGTTACAAGATACAAATTAACCTATTTTACCCCTGTCCATTAACTTATGATAATGGTCTCTGCTCAATATTCAGTATTACTCCATTTAAAAATGTTATTATCCCTGTTCTTCCTCACCACTTCTACAGTACCTGGATTATGTAGCAAAATAACATTTTGTTATTGTTATTATTCTTTTCTTACCAACATGGGCAAATTAAAGTTGATATCGAAAACAATCTTTGAAGTACATTTAATATAAAACCTGGTAAAAAGTAATTGACTTGCTGCCCATATTGTGTAAGCACAGTCTGGTTGGCTAGCCAGGCTCCTCAGTTTTCTTACCCTCCTAGAAGTGAGTCTACAACTCAGAAACAAGTGTTGAGGAAGGCAACACACCTGGTCTCAATGAAGGAACTATTCTTAAGTTGCTAATGACATCTAGGAAATCTATTCATGCAGCACTAAACAAGTTTGTACAGACATTATTTTTTTACTTAGTTGATAATAATGTTTTCTTGAATATCTGACTTTGATGCCTAGATCCAAGCCATTTCTGATCCAATAGTCAATGTCCTTGGGTTCCTGGGAAATCTCTTCTTTGGTATTATTGGAATTTCTGGAAGTGCTGGAACCTAACATCTTTCTCTTCTCATACCCAGCTGCTGAAGATTTCTAGATTCTTCATGCTCTTCTCTCATTTATTTTTTCTTTCATTTTGCAATGAGCTATCCATCACTTACATTCACCTGGCTCCCTGAGTATTTGGGTTCCTTTGAGACTGTTGGTTCTGGAATCAGTCTGAGTAAAAATTCCAACTCTACCATTTACTCTCAGGCAACTAATCTCTCTGCCTCAATTCCCTCATTTGTTAAGCAGGGACCACTGTAGTTCTTAACTCAAAATTATTGTCAGGATTAAACATGGAATAGCATAAAGGGGGTTGAATAGTGAGTTTAGCACTAAATGAGTTTTCAGCAAATGTTTATTATTAATAAAATCCCCTATAATAGTCCTCCTACTCTCCAACTTTGTGCTGACCTCCACCCCCAGGGACCTATATTCTTTTAATCTGTTTTCTAAGATCCAGAGTGATACTGCTTTACCTAATTTAGACAGAGGCAAGTGTTGTTTCTCCATTAACATTTAGCTATAATGTTTACCATATATAAACAAACTGACAGCTTTGGTACCTACCGAGGATAGCACATATTCAGATGTGTGAAAAGGAGAAGGGAGAAGGGAGAGCTGGGGAAGGGAGAGTAGGGAGGGTGGCAGGCATTGAGGAATGCTGAATTTTCCATACTGGTGGTTTGCACTGATCAGTCACCACTTAATTATTCACCAATATATTTCACTTTGAAGTTTTTTTGTTGTCTATAGGGCATGTCCAATCTTCAGCAGCATAGTTTTTTTTTTTGTTTTTTTCCTTTTTTTACCTTGCCATATTAACAAGTGATAGCCAAACAATTAATCACAGCTCGACTACAGTACTCTGAACAAGCTGTCAAAGAAGCTAAAATAACTAGACCAACTATGGCACAATCTGCTTATTTTTCAGTTATCTAAGCATGGCCCGAATCTCTCACTTCAATCAATTCTTTGTTAACTCTTGCTTTCCTGGAATCTTGTTTTTTGCCTTTTGTTGTATTAGAGGGCGACAAAAGAAACAGGGGTATTAAAAAAGCCAAGCAGAGTTACTTGCTAGAATTGTATGGCAGATGCTTAGGAGACATGACAACTACTTGTGTCCAAGACCAGCAACATACAATGGACTACCACTGCCCATCAGACTCCTGACAAAAAATTTAGAGGACATCAATGAAGTGTTTGGCTTAAATATTCGATGTGTCAGCACATCATCTTTTCCTTTTTCTTTCCCCAGGAGAAAACAAAGGAAAGGCTGCTTATCTACGTAGGGATCATGCATGACAACTTTTCTTCTGGAAGGTAAATTTGCAGGGAAAACATGTGACACCAGATGTGTGGAGAGATTTGAAAGTGAGCAGTATGTCAGCCAAAACTGTAACAAATAGCTAATGAACAGCAGCTTTCAAATGGGTAAAACCAAAGTGATAAAAGTAGATGAGGAATGGGCTGAAAATGGAATGGTACTCAAGTGAGCAAAGATAGAATAATCCTAATACTAGTTTATAGAGAATCCAGAATAAAGATTTCTGCTTTCTGCAGCTGGACTAACTGTTCTTTTCTCTTCCTCAAATTCTTCTTATAGTGAGAAGTCATCATGATCATAGGAGACAGAGACATTGCCTGATCAATATCATCAAAGATGCTGTTTTATACATCAGCCACTGCCCACTCTAGGAGTATCCATGAAGCAGCTTTTTTTCACAAAAGTTTTCTTCCTGCCAATATGGCTTATTTTGTCCTTGTCACCTTTGGAATATAATTTTTATTTATATGTCTTAGTTTGGTTTTAACAAGAAACACACTCTAAGATGAAGATTAGATTGAAAGTAGTTTATTTAGAAAGAGCAGGGAACACGGCAAAGAAGGAGTGAGTTTATTACAGAAAATGGAAGGAAACGAAAAAGCTACCAGAGTGGGCTACTGAAAGTTTATTCCACAGAGACGTGGGAAATGATTTAAAGCAAAAACAACCAGAAAACACGTGCCTTAGAAGGGTCACTCGTAAGTGACAGGGAGATAGGGATATTTATATACCAACTCTTGCTAGTCTTCAATTGAGGCTACTCTGCGGTGTTAAGTTCTCAGGACTTTCATCTGGTTCTTGAAGTTTTGGGGTAAGAAGTCCTAGCCACAGAAGCAGGAATAGTCGCCTGAATACTAGCTGGAACACACTGAAAGTCTTAGGCAACACGTGCAGAGAACTGACAGCATCTGCTACAGTGTTACTGGTTTGGGTATTTTGGGTTTTTTTTTTTTTTGACATTCATGAAGTAAAAGAAAGGGGGGGCTTATATTTAACAACTGTACAAGACTATTACTTCATGTATTTTCATATATTTGTGTTACTCCTTCAATTTATTCTTTGTACCCAATTTCCCCTCGCTCCAATTTTCATACATTTATTTTCTACTTGCATCTATTTATGTAAGGTTTCCCCTATCATTTTTAGAATGAGACTGGGTGTAAATCAACAAAAATGCTCTGTGATAATTCAACAATTACATGTTAAATACCTACTATATGCCAGGCACCATTGTTGGCACGGCAGATAAAGTGGTTGGCAAAATATGTATGGTATGTACCTTTACTGAGGTTACAATTTATTTGGAGTTTTCCCCCAAAGAGACTAGAGGAAGTGACATAATTCAATAAAATGAAATCCATGAAAGAACTACATAATCTTCCCAATATCTCCTAAGAAAGAATACTAAATTTTCATTTCTTTCTTGGTAGTTCTAACCAGTAAGTATATAAAATTATGTAGAGATTTTAAACATGAAGAGTAAATCATATATCCACAGTCCATCCATACTTGCTGAAGAAAGTACTGGCTAATTGTGTCTTTAGTTGTAGCCTTTTAATACAATTTTTTAATTCATTCAAAAATGATGAGATCCCACTTTGTGCCAGGCATTAAGTTACACTCTGGGAATACAAAGATGAACAATACATGATCTCCACCCTCAAGATGCTTACAAACTACCTGGGAGAATGACAAGCAAAGAGACAATAATAACAAGAGTAGTGCCAGAGTGAGGATGGGTAGTACTGCATTGTTATTTATACAGTACTGAGTATTATTTCTGTCAGCCCAAAATTCGGGGATGCAATATTTTAAAAGCAGAATATTTACTACCTTAACTGTGGTTGAGCTGGACTAGCTATGGCTGTGTTCAAAATGATATGATCCTGTCAGTAGACTAATTGATAACTCCCTTTCAACAATCTATCTGACCAGTACAGATATAACAACTTGTCCCACCCTGTTTGCACAAAAATGAATTCAAAACTACCACAAGCCCTGCATCCTTACAACAAATCATTCTCCCTAACAAGTTTTTGACATGGCACTTAGTTGTAGAAAGATGGGGTAAAGCTGTCTATTACACATTCAGTCAAAACTACATTATAATCTTCATTTAGACAGTCTTACCTAGGGTCCAAGACTGATAGTGTCAGGAACTCAAATCATAGCACAGCATTTTGATCAGAAAAAGCTCTGTTCCACCAATGTCATTTCTGGATATCTAGGGATCATACCCTCCCCACAAAAATAGGGTTTCCTGTGTTTCAAGAAGTTAAATACGTATTCTAAAACCATCTAATTTCAAAATAGATATGGGGTCAGTTTTTAGACCTATTTTCAGGAATTATCGGGGTAATTATTGGATATACACGTTGGGCAGAACGCTTACCCAGGGTTTGCCACATTTGTTTACTTCTGGGGTCCCTGGATAAAATTTAAGAGTCTCTAATATTTATCTGGCCTGAAGTGGAAATGGTTACCTCCCTTTAAGATCTCAAAATAAGTATGTAAACACTAGTTTTTAAACAAAGGAGTTGGAGTAATAAGGAGAAATAGCTCAGGGTGATGTCAACATCATGGTAGCATGAGTTGTTCCCTTTTTCTCTCCCCTTTGATTTATAACTAATTGGACATCCAAAACCAAAAACAATAAAAAGAAATTCAAAAGCCTGTGTACAGCATACAAGGATACCTTAGATACCTATCCATCTGTGCACCTTGGGTTGGACTGGACTGCAGAGGTGGCAGAGCAAGGGAAGGGGAAGTGGAGCTTGTGACAGTGGAGTTGGTGACCACAGAGAAGGCAGTGGTAAGCTCATCAGCAAGCCATCATGACCCTTCTGGCAGAGGTGGGGGGTGAAGGTGGTGAGTGGAGACATGCCCATTCAAGTGTGCTGCAACTGGAGGGACCAGTTGCTCCCTCTGAAGAGAGACCCCAGAGCCTGGGGTGAAGGGAAAGGAAAGGGAATTAGGCAAAGTTAACTGTAGGAAAGCATTTCCCTGGGAAGTACTGGAGACTGCCCATGCACATCTGGGGTTCTCTTCCACCCACTTGAGGATTTACACACCAGGCTGTGGACATACCCAGAGCCCCAAGTGCTAAATACACACTGGTCCCCCTCTGCCACCAAGTTTTGTTTTGTTTTTTAAACATATGTATAGGGTCCAGGCCTTAGGGTAGGTCAGCTTTGTTAAGGGAAACCAAAACTAGTGCTATAGCTCCACCTTCTGGAAGACAAAAGGAAGGTTCCTGCTACCGACCCATTGAACTGTTAGAATCAAAGTAAACAAAGCATTGCCTCAACAAGAAAGCCCTTTGCTACTTCACATTCAGGGCACTTCTCATCAAACACCATGAAAAATCATGGTAATACAGTATCACAAAAAGAAACTGACAATTTTCCAGCAACTGAATCCAAAGATGTAGGAGAATGCAATCTAACTGATCAACAGTTTAAAATAGCCATTATGAAGAAAACCAATGAGCTACAAAAAACCAAGCAAACAAACAAAAAATAACACCCATAAAACAGCAAAACAACAAAACAAAACACAAAAACTAAGGTGGTACAATAAACTCAGTAATAAAATTAATTAACAGAAAGAGTACTTTACCAAAGAGATTGAAATTCTAAGAAGGAACCAAACAAATTTTGAAGATGAAGAACTCAATAAATGAGATAAAGAATGCCTTAGGATGCAATGGGAATAGAGCAGGTCATATGGAAAAGAGAGTTAGCAGGCTCAGGGATAGAAATAGGAAATGTTTAAGGGGGGAAAAGAGAAAGAACTGAGATTTTTAAAAAGTGAAGAAACCCTATGAAAACTGTCTGACTCCATTAGAAAGCCAACATAAAGATAATGGATGTCCCAAAAGGAGAAGAAAGGGAGAAGGGAGTGGAAAACATATTTAAAAAAATAAAAGCTGGGAACTTCCCAAACCTGGGGAAGGAACTAGATATACATGTCTACAAAGCTAATAGAACACCTTATTATCTCAATGCTGAAGCACCTTCTCCAAAACACAGTATCTTAAAGCTGTCAAAAGTCAACAATTAAGAATTTTAAAAGCAGCCAGTGGGGGTGGGGTGGGGGGATACAATAACTTACAAAATTACATGCATTAGGCTAATCAGCAGATTTCTTAGAAGAAACTCTACAGGCCAGAAGAGAGTGGAATGACATATTCAAATATTGAAAGAGAAGAATACTCAATCCAGAAGTTATCTTTCAGATATGAGGGAGAAATAAAGGCTTTGTCAAACAAAATTTGAAGGGGCTCACCACCCCTAGACCTGCCTTACAAGAAAGGTAGAAAGGAGCTCTTCAAGCTGAAATGAAAAGGTGAGAGTCCACAAAACTCTGATTAGGTGATAGAATACTGTAACTTTTTTTAGAATACTATATTAAACTCTTAACTATAGCATAAAGGTTATAGCTTCTAAACTTAGTAAAAATCACAGCATAAAAAGAGGTAATTTGTGACATCAAAAATATAAAAGGGGAAGAGTAAAAGAATGGAAACTCTACAGGAAAATGAAGATAAACTGATATCAGCAGAAAAAGGACTATTTTATCTACGAGATGCTTGATGTAAACCTCAAGGTAGCTACAAAGCAAAATTCTAGAATAGAGACACAAAACATAAGAACAACAAAAACCCAGAAGACTGAGCAAATCACCTTGGAAAATCACCAGCTTAGAAAGGTAGACAGAAACAGAAGGACAAAGAAACAATGAAGAGAGAAAATAACCAGAAGGCAAAAGATAAAATGGCAGTAGTAAATCCTAACATGTCAGTAATCACCCAAAATGTAAATGATTTGAACTCACCAAGCAAGAAGCATAGAGTTGCTGGATGGATTTTTTTAAAAAAAGAATCAACTATATGCTGCTCACAAGACACACATAGGCTGAAAGTGAATGGATGCAAGATGTTATTCAAAGCAAAAAGAAACCCAAATAAGGTGGGTGTAGCTATACTTACATCACATAAAACAGACTTCAAGCACAGGGTTCCAGCCTTAGGTAAATGCATCAAGAAGATATAACACTTATAAATACTTACGCTCCCAACTGAGCACTGAAATATATTAAGCAATTAATAACATATCTTAAGGGAGAAATAACAATACAATAATTGTAGGAGACTTCAGTACTCCATTATAAGCAATGGATAAATCATCCAAACAAAATCAACAAGGAAATGTCAGAACTGAACCACAATTTAGAACAAATGAACTTAATAGACATATACAGAATATTCCATCCAACAGCAGCAGATACACATTCTTCTCAAGTGCATAAGGAACATTCTCCAGGACAGATCATATGATAGGGCACAAAACAAATTGTAGCAAATTTAAAACTGAAATTATATCAGGGTGTCTAGGGTGGCTCAGTCCGTTGAGCAGCATCTCTTGATTTCAGCTCAGGTCATGACCTCAGGGTCATGAGATCAAGCTCCTCACTGGGTGTGCAGCCTGCTTGGAATTCTATCTTTCCCTCTTCCGCTGACCCTCCCCCACCCCAACTTTCATTCTCTCTCTCCATCTCTTTCTCTCTCTCTCTCAAAAACCATACAAAACAAAAAGATTGAAATCATATCAATTATCTTTTTTACCACAATGGTATGAAACTAGAAATCAATAATAAGTGAGATGTTCTACAGACATGTTGAAACTAAACTGCACACTTTTAAACAACCACTGAGCCAAAAAAAAATCAAAAGGGAAATTTAAAAAACATGATCTCAAAACAAATGAAAACGAAAACGCAACTTACCAAATATTGTATGATGCAGCAAAAACAATACTGAGAGGAAAGTTTATAGCAATAAACCCTTACATTAAGAAATTAGGAAGATCTCATACCACCTAACTTAATACCTCAAGGAACTAGAACAATAAATCCAAATTTAGCAGGAGGAAGGAAATAAGGATCTTTTGCAGAAATAAATGAAACAGAGACCAGAAAAATAATAGAAAGGATCAATGAAACTAAGGGCTCATTTTGAAAAAGACAGAATTGACAAAACTTTAGCTAGACTAAGAAAAAGATAAAATTAGAAATGAAAGACATTATAACTGATACTGTAGAAATACGTAAAATCATGAGACTACAATGAAAAATTATAGGCCAAGGAATTACACAACCTGGAAGAAATGGATATATTTCTAGAAACACGTAATTTACCAAAGCTGAATCAAGAAGAAATAGAAAATCCAGATAGACCAATAACAAGTAAAGATAATGAATTAGTAAAAACAACAACAAACAAACAAACAAAAAGAAAACTACTAACACAGAAAACTCCAGGCCCAAGCAGTTTCACTGGAGAATTTTACCAAATATTTTAAAGAAGTAGGACCAATTCTCTTCAAACTCTTCCAAAATATCAGGGAGAAGGGAATACTTCCAAACTCATTCTATAAGGCCAGCATTACTTTGATACAAAAACCAGATAAGAATACAAGAAGAAAACTATAGACACATATCACTGATGAATATAGATGTAAAAATTCTCAACAAGATATTACCAAACCAAATTCAAGAACAAATATTATGTATGATGACCAAGCGGGATTTATCTCTGGGATGCAAGGCTGAATCAAAATATGCAAATTAATAAATGTAATACATCCCATCAATAAAGTTAAAGATAAAAATCACATCTTAAAAGATGCAGAAAAGGCATTTGACAACATCTTTCATGATGAAAACCCTTAACAGAATGGATATTGAAGGAACATACCTCAACATAACTAAAGCCATAGATGACAGATCTATAGCTAACATTATACTCAATGGGGAGAAAAGTATTTCCCTTAAGAGAAGGAACAAGGCAAGGATACCCACCCTCACCGCTCCTATTCAATATAATATTGGAAGTTCTAGCTAGAACAATTAAGCAAGACAAAGAAATAAAGCACATTCAAATCAGAAAGGGAGAAGTAAAATCGTTATTTGCTATGATCCTATAAATAGAAAATCCCAAAGAATTCGTTTAAAAAGCCTGTTGAAATTAATGAAAATTTCAGTAAGGTAGCAGGACACAAAACATACAGAATATAGGCTACTAACACACAACAATCAATTGTATTCCTTTACACTAATGATGAAGCATCTGAAAAAGAAATAAAACCATCCCATTCACAATAGCATCAAAAATAATAAAACACTTAAAAAAAAAAGATCTAGCCAAGGACGTGAAAGATTTATACAATGAAAACTATAAAGCTTTGCTGAAAGAAATTAAAGATGACACAAACAAATAGAAAGACAAACCATGCTCATGGTTTGGAAGAATTAATATTGTTAAAATGGCCATACTACCCAAAGCCATCTACAGATTCAATACAGTCCCCATCAAAATGCTTAAGTTATTCACAGAAATAGAAGAAATGATCCCAAAAATTCTGCAGAACCACAAAAGACCCCAAATAGCAAAGCAATCCTGAGAAAAAAGAACAAAGCTGGAGGTAACACACCTCCAGATTTCAAACTATACTACAAAGCCACAGTAATAAACACAGCATGTACTGGCACAAAAAATGGATGCATCAACCAATGGTACAGAATAGAGATCCTAGATTTAAACACCAGCTTACACTGTCAACTAATACTTGACAAAGGAGTCAAGAATATACACAGGGGAAAGGATAGTCTCTTCAACAAATGTTTCTGGAAACTGTAGAAACACGTCGTACAATGAAATTGGACTTCTATCTCACACCATTCACAAATATTAACTCAAAATGAATCAAAGACTTAAACATAAGACCTACTGCCATAAGACTTCTAGAAGAAGCAGCTCATCAATATTGTTCTTGGTGATAATCTTGGGGGTATGATGTCAAAAGCACAAACAACAAAAATAAACGGGACCACATCAAATTCAAAAGCTTCTACACACGTGATGAGCACTGGGTATTATACTCAACTAATGAATCACTGAACATTATATCAAAAACTAATGATGTACTATACACGGCTAATTGAATGTAAATTAAAAAAAAACTACACAACAAGAGAAACAATTAACACAATGAAAAGACAAACTACAGAATGGGAAAAAAAATTCAAAACCATATGTCAGATAAAGGGTTAATAAAAATGTATGTATAAATACATTTAAAATGTATAAATATGTATACATTATAAAATGTATAAACAACCCAGTCAACTCAATAGCATAAAACAATCCAATGAAAAAAAATTAGCAGAATAACTATATGAAGATTTCTCCAAAAAGAAGACATCAAAATGGTCAACCATGAAAAGATGCTCAACATTACTAATCATTAGGGAAATGCAAATCAAAATCATAGATATTTAACAACATCCCACAATTCTTAGAATGGCTATCATCAAGAAGTCAAGAGAAAACAGGTATGGGTGAGGATGTGGTGAAAGGGAAACTTTATATATTGTTGATAGGAATGGAGTTTCCTCAAAAAATTAAGTCCCACAGTCCAGCAATTCCACTACTGGGTAATAAACAAAGGAAATGAAAACAAGATTTCTATGAGATATATGCACTCCTATGTTTATCACAGCATTATTCACAATAGTGAAGATATGGAACAACTCATAAGCCCATTGATGGATGAATGAATAAAAAAGATGTCGCACATATATACAATGAAATATTCAGCCATGAGAAAGAAGCTTCCCATTTGTGACAATATGGATGGATCTTGAAAATACTATGCGAAGCAAGGTAATTTAGAGAAAGACAAGTACCATATAAAGTTCCAGGTTCTCTGGAAATGGTCAGAGTGTATTTCTCGGTTCTCAAGAAATAATTTCTATAGAAGCTCACCCAAATGTTGTGGCATCATTTCTATTTTTAGAAATCAAATTTATATTTTATTTAAAAAATTAAAATGGAAGCCAAATGTAAGGTTGCAAGCAGATAACTATTTATAACTAGCCTTTTTTAAAATAACTAGCCTTTTAAAAAGAATAAGAGCACCAATGTGTATTTCTTTTTACAAATAAAAGAGAGAGCATGCACACAAGCAGAGGGAGGAGGGGCAGAGGGAGAATCTTAAGCAGGCTCCCGATCAGCATGGAGACTGATGTAGGGCTCAGTTTCATGACCCTGAGATCATGACCCGAGCCAAAACAGAGTCGGGTGCTTAACTGACTGAGCCATCCAGGTGTCTTTCTTTTTTACTAATTCTTAAAAATTTCTTTTAACATTGGCCATACATCAGCTCAAAAACAGACATTGCTGGGAATACTATACTTCATAATTTATCTAGAAATGTGCAGTGACATCAAGCCCTACCTCCCTCAATTTCAAGGCTACAGACATCAAAACCTCAAATACCTTTCTGCTAACTGTTGAGTTTTATTTTCTTCTTATAGGAGGTTTTTCTGCTTATCCTCTGATCCATTAAAAGCCAGGTAGGAACACCAGTCAGCAAGAAACATAGAGGACAGAGAAATATGAAGACACTCAGAAAATTATTTAGGAAGAACTGGGAAATGTCAAAGAACTGTAAATCTTAGGTATTTTTGACTTGTGCTTTTGAGGTTTTATGTTGTTTTCCTTAGTACACACTGGAGACCCTAACAGTACTACCCATGTCCTTCTGCCACAGCCAACAGCTTTAAAAGCTTCCTTAGGCCTGGGTTTCTACTCTTTTTCCTTTGTTTACTCTGTAGTTGTCCACAAATACATATATATTTTTCTGATTAAAAGTCATATGTGTGTGTGTGTGTATATATATATATAATATTAATATATGTTTTATATATATGCACTTATTTATTATGAAAAATAAGATATTACAGAAACGTATAATGGGACAAATTTAAATTCCCTATACTAATTATTATTCACTAATAATTATGTGGTATAGACCTCTTCGTTTTTTTCATTAACCTCTATTTTCTGCTTTTATAAAGCAATACACACACATGTACAGACACTTTACTTTTTTTTTAATTTTATAAGATGAGATAAGACTATACTGTTCTTAGTTTGCTTTTTTTCACCTGACAATAGTCATGGATATTTATCTATATCTAGACATAGATCTATCTTAATCTTTATATCAACTGTTTAGTAGTCTAGTATATGTATCTTCCAAAATTTATATAATTAATACTTATTAATTGAGATCATTTACAGTATTTTTGGCATTGTGATAAACACTGGAATGAATATGTGTATATGTACCTTTGTGTACTTGTATGACTATTTCTGTGTGGATGCTGTAATATAGGAATTGTTAAATCAATGAAAAAATTTTAAATTTTAATAAGTATATTTAACTTGCTTTCAAAAATGATTGTACCAATTTACATTTTTACCCATATAAAAGAAATGCCCATTTCTCCATATCACTGCATGTTTAGGAATATGTTGGACAATCAAATAAATCTAAGTGACTATCTTCCTTTATGTGCTTTATACAAAGTTTAAAGTAAAGCCAAATCTTCAGATAAAAATGTCTACTGCATTGCATACTTGAACTCTACAAAATCCACATGTGGTTATGCTAATTTTCAAAGGATACCACACATGGACTGAGATGTAAATGGATTTCCTCAGTACAATCAGTTCTAGAATATCAAAGGACCTTTATCTAATTCTTGCTTCTTAAAGTCTATTTCATGTACCAATATATAGTACACAGAATCATTAAAACTTGCCTTAACCTTTCATCCTTCCACCTTTTGACACACACAAAAGAGGATTCAAGTAGTGTTATTTCATCAGCTTCAATGCTGGACAAAGATGTCTTTGCTGATGGAGCAGAAATGTTTTGTCAGCCCATATCCCATTGTCTTCAGAGGCTGTTCTGAATGGGAGCCATGCCATTATGTGAATAAGTCATGCATGATCCCTAGGTATATTATCAGCCCCTTGTGGAACATTTTTATCAATGATGAAATGTTATTGTTGTCAGTGTTAGACATTCAGTCTTTATCAGTCTCCTTCATGACAGCCCTCGTTATTCAGGCAGACTTGGGACAATTTCAAGGTAAGAACTTTCAATACAAGGTCAAGTGGACCAAATTTCTTTCCTATCCACTGCTCAACCGTTTCCTTTTCCTTTCATCATGACTCACAGATCAACCCCTCTTTCTTGAAGACTGCAGTGGGAAGAGTAAGTTCATTCTGCTGAGATCCTGGAACCATCTAAATAATAGAGATTTACAATTTCTCACTGTGTCTTCCCTGAAGACTTTAATTATGTCCTTAACTGCTGACATACTTCCTTATCCACAAAGTTCCTGTAGAAGCAGTACTATGCATTAAAAGCACTTGTGGGCTTTAGAATCAGAAATATTCTTTTTTTCAGATTTCAGCTATATGAACAACTACTTAACATCTGTGGGCCAGAATTATCATCTCTAAAATGGATTAAATGTTCTTTGCCTTGTAGAACTAGTGTGAGATTTAAATATAATAATGTGTATAGAAATACTTTGCTCATCATCTGGATTGTCATAGAAGTTTAACAAATGTTCGATTCTTGCTTCCACTCCATTCTTATAATGTTTTATGGCAAATACTCCTTCAATCTTTTAATGATTATTTTGATCCCCAAATTAGTAATATGTTTGGGAATAGAAAAAGCATAATCTTTACCCAAGTATTTCTTGTAATTTCCTGAAACCTGAAGCCTAAGTATTTGAGTTAAGACCCCAGTGTAAGCATTCCTTTGTCCCATACCCCTACTTCTTTGCCCACCTAATTTTGACTCACAGCTCTTTATGGATTCCTCAATAGCTGTGCTGAGAGGTGCCCGCAGGGTTTAGAGGACTGGCTGGAATACACACGTGAACATGCCAGAATGTCAGCTTTCCACATCAGACTGGCAGATTGGACATGCACTATGTTTAATTATGCAAGTATTAGAATGATGATGACAGCCTTTCAATCTCAGAGGAGCAAGGAAGACTTGGTGGGGCGCACAAAGACCATGTGGGACTGAATGGGGACAGATAGATCCTCCATGGCAACAGATCCCTCATGGGAAAACACACGACCAAGGAAAACATTCACTTTTTCTCACATAGTGTATGTTTTCTACCATTTTCTATTATTAATCATAAAAAATAAGCACATACATCATAAACCTAATGGTACCCAGAAACTACATTCTCTGCAAGACACTTCTGGTCAATGAACTGATGCACAACAAAAGGCTATACCAGAGAAAATATTTACAGTTAACATTATGCAAATTTAGTTAATAGAAATATATTTTAAGAGCATACTAACTGTGAGGGGAAAAAATTAAGCAACAGTATCTGAAAGCAGTTCTTGTTACTATTGCTGAAGAGTAGTTATACACTATTAATGTCATGCCTTCTATGTGAGGGTAGTGTATTGAGTACTTCATGTAGATTATCTCATTTGATTCTCCACTCTTTGAAGTAACTACTATGACCATTCAAAGTAACTACAAAGCCAGCTGGAGCTCTGAATCTACATCTGTCTGATTATAAAGGATGTTTTTTTTAAAATTGTGCTGAGCTAAATGTACACACTGGATAAAATTAATGCTGCAACAACAGTTGTATTCTCTGAGGAGGCAAAGGAGATAGGTTTCTAAAACTGAATTTCACGAGAAAATCCAAGAATTTATCTGTCACTTATGCTATTCATTCATTCCTGACAATACTCTTGAATACCTACTGTATACAAAAGACCCTGAGAGGCATCTCTGAATTAGAGTCAGAAAAAAATCCAAGAGTAACAATTATGAAGACCGAAGAGAAAGCATAATCAAAATATTCTTGTTAGGTATTTTGGTTTTGCTATGTGCTCTTCATTGAAAAAAATGTGTTATGGCAAATATTATAACTATTACTTGATGATAAGTACTTCATAAATAGAATCTTTGGAAATTTATCACAGAAACATTTCTCTGGGACTCAACAATCTAGCAACAAAGTTAGAAACAGTAATAAGGGATTCACTTCTTCCTTAGTGAAAAAGAAAATGGATTCTCCTTATATCACTCAAAGATATAGGTATGAAGAGTATAGTCTCAACCCCACCACAAGAAAATGAGTTGAGAGCCAGGGTCATCAAATGGTTAAAAGTCCAGGCTCTAGGGGCACCAGGGTGGCTCCTTCAGTTAAGCATCTGGCTCTTGATTTCAGCTCAGCTTATGATCTCAGGATTGTGAGATTGAGCCCTGTATGGGGCCCATTTGGGACCTGTGTCAGCCTGCACTGGGTCTGTGTTGGGTGTGGAGCCTGCTTAAGATTCTCTCTCTCTCTTCCTTTTCCCTACATCCCTATCTTTCTCTAAACAAACAAACAAACAAACAAAAACACAAACAAACTCAGGCTCTAAATCCAGACTCTCTGGGTTTGAATCCTGGCTCTACCATTAGCTAGCTGTGAGACCCTGGGAAAGTTACTCAACATTTCTGTTCTTCACTGAAGTTTGTTAAGAGGATTATATGTTTTAAAACATTTAAAGGGCTTAGAAAACACTTACAATAATACATAGGAAAAACACAATAGATGCTGGCTCTTGTTCTTTTAAAATTATTTTCTTTGTTAGGGGTCATATTACTATTCTTCATTATAAAATATTCCTTCTAGTTCTAATTGAAAACAGACAGAGAAAACTAAAGACATATCCTGAATATAGTATCTACTGAAGTGTAGGCATGTGCTCATTAATTAGCTAGGGTTCCCAAAAGAAGGTAAATATTATGTGATTAAAGAAAAATTGGTAACAATTATTTATATAGATTTTCTTAAAGCCTTTTATAATAACTGTCAGTTAATTGAAGGTTGTTAACCAACAACAACAACAAAAATGAAATAATGATGAAAGAAGGCAAATATAGGTAAAAATAATAGCAAACAAACCAATCAGTACATATTTGGGTGAAAAAGTATAGAGGACATACCCAGGTATCTTGTTGTTTCTTGTTTTAAACTACCGTTTTTATAAATTCTGGAATATGGGAAAATTTTAGGTTTTTAGATTACTCTAAGTTCCTCAATGTACATTAAAATGCAAAAATACCTTAAAGGCTCTGTCGATTTCAAACTCACACACACACAGTGGTTAATAAATAACTTCTACTTGACCACGTTCAAATACCTTTAAAAAAATGCTGAGTAAAATAAGTCAAGCAGAGAAAGACAATTATCATATGGTTTCGCTCACTCATTTATGGAACATAAGAAATAGGAAGATCGGTAGGAGAAGAAAGGGAAGAATGAAGGGGGGGTAAACAGAAGGGGGAATGAACCATGAGAGACTATGGACTCTGGGAAACAAACTGAGGGCTTCAGAGGGGAGGGGGGTGGGGGATTGGGATAGGCCGGTAATGGGTATTATATAGCATGGTGCACTGGGTGTTATACGTAAGTAATGAATCATGGAACATTACATCAAAAACTAGAGATGTACTGTATGGTGACTAACATAACATAATGAAAAATTATTATTAAAAAAATGTTCAGAAGGACAGTATGGCCCTTTCATTAAGTGCAGGCCTAACAGATATAACCTAGAAAGGGATATTAGAAACTGTCTTGATTAATCCTTGAAAAATCTGGGCTGGTGTTCCTGTAGGATAAAAAGATAAGCAGTAGGAGACTATTGCTTGTTAGGAAGGAGATTAGAAATAAAATCCAAATTATAATTGTACTTATAACAAAATAATACTTCTTCCCACATAAAATGGCATACGTAATTTTTATTTTTTTTTCAAAAAATAAAACACACACCTGGCTGATTAAAATTAGCAAAGGACTGGGAGCAAGTAGTGATGTGCATGTGTTGTGATGGTAAACACAAACTCCAAAAATGCTTCCTACTGCCAAGATGAGGTTGCTGAGGAATATGAGTCCTAAACCAATGAGAGTTACGGATAAGATGAAAGTGACCTTATACTCAAAATTCTAGAATAAAAAATTCTAGAACACCCCCTATGAGGCCTGAAGTAGTTTGTCTTTGAACTAATCAAAGGAAGTGCTGTTTTACAAAGGTAATAGTAAACACCCCGACGTATTTTCCTACAAGACATAGGATGGAGAAAAAGGTTTAGATAATGAATGAC
The DNA here is from genome assembly GCF_002007445.2 of Ailuropoda melanoleuca. NCBI lineage: Eukaryota > Metazoa > Chordata > Mammalia > Carnivora > Ursidae > Ailuropoda > Ailuropoda melanoleuca. The sequence goes on from NC_048218.1 coordinate 59,317,024, forward strand.
AGATTCGTAAAGTGTTTTTAAGAGGGAGTTACAGGCATTTAGAATACATCTTTCACACTTTGAAGCAAACGTAAGACAGTAATTATATGCTTCTACCTAAGTGCATACCTCCTATCTTTTCTAAAACAACCATTCAGAATAAGCACTGAGATGATAATTTTATCCACTGTGGCATTTGTTACATTGCATGGCTTGCTCGTTCACTCCATTCATACATTAACCTATTTTTTAAATACTTACAATGCATAAGCCAGCATGCTTGCCACAGTGATGCCAACACAAATTGGACAAATATCTGTCTGCTAGAGTCCTATATATTACAGGGAAGAGACGCAGTAAAATAGGTTGAAAATTGATAAGTATCAACAGAAGTATGGCAAATGTATAGAAATATAAAAAAATATATATATATTTACTTTGTATTTTTTTAATGAGATTAGGAAGTAGAATAGATATTCTCCAAACATAATGTGTAATCAAACTAGGGTTAATGAGGCTGAAATGTGGGAAGAAGCCTCTAAGAGTGCCTGTGTGCAATAGCAAGAGAACTGGATGGCTGGTAGGACAAGACTTTGCCAATATTATTACTCAGCATGAGAAAGAGAGCAATATAACTCAGAGTTACTTTGTACAATATCAGTGGAGAACCTATTTTAAGGCTGTAATTGAATTCAGTTGTAAATTACTAGAGTATATTTTAATTACAGGGTAAATGGCATCCATATTCATGACCAATAAGTAGAAAGCAAATGAATGATATAGTATAACATTTGCATACCATAAGTCCAGGCAATGACAATATCTCTCTACCTAAAACACAAATATAAACCAAGGGAACTATGAAAAGCTCAATACTCACAGCATCTTTTCTTCTGTGTTTGCTGTTCTTTTTTGGTTATTATGGTGTTTTCTGCAATGTCAGTTATGCACACTGCCCTCTACCTACACACTGACTTCTAATAAGTCTTCGTGTCTCAAAAAAAAAAAAAAGTGCCTGATAAACTTAAGGACAGTTTTTTTCCCCAAAAAATGTTTTTTGATGACTTACTCCTTTGACAACAGAATTCAAAAAACCAAATCCACATCGATCAAGAGGACTGAAGAGACGAAGAAAATTAAAAAAGGCCCAAATTTTATTCAGGGCATTTTATCATTCAAAATAAGATGGCTTTATACAAAAGGTTTACTATAGAGTGTTATATATTACTAGAAGTATGGGTGCTCATATATACATGTATCCAGGGCTGATAGTCAACAAGCACACCTATATAGTCCTAGCAGTTGTTAAAATATCATGATACTTCCATAGAGAGGGTAAATAATCACTCTTCTAAGGTTCTTAAATGCAATATCCTATGTCTATACTTCCTGTGAGCCACATTGTTGCTTGTTAATCCCTCCTGCCAGCCAGGTGCTGAAGGGAGCAACAGGCTAGTGTCCTGGTGGGCAGGTGTTCGAGGCTCATCTGGTTCATCTCTGAAGGATTTGGACTGTGGGAAAGCCAAGAGACAAAGGAGAAGAAGTAAAACAAAAAACAAACAAACAACAATAACAACAACAACAAAACCCACCAAACTTACTAAAAAACCCCACCTGGAGGCTGTTACAGGCACTGACTGGTGTCTTAGACACTGATGGGCAACAGTCCAAAAACAGAAAGGAAGCTTAAGGGATAGACGGGACAAGTGAGAGTCTATTCCACTGGGAACCAGTGGGAACCTCCTGTAGGAGTATCCTTTTTATCATCCCTGTTGAATATGATATTCACTTTATAGATAAGGAAACTGAGACAAAGAAAATTTTTTAAAACTTAAGTAGCACAGCAAGAATTTTGGTCCAAGAAACCTAGCAACAGATCTCCGTTCTTACTGCCCAGGGGCACTACTGATCTGGACTGAAAGAGCAGGTTCCATCTATTCAAATATAACTTTCTAATAAACAATGCTTATGACTGAGTCAATAATAAAGCTATTTACTATATTTTTACATGGCAAGCAATATGTTAAAGGCTAGAATAGTTTTATTGTGATATCTGTTAGTTGGCAGAAACTGCAAGTAGATTAAGTACCATTGACAATATAATTGATGTTAAGAGAAACTGCATGGTGACTAACATAATAAAAAATTATTAAAAAAAATTAAAAAAAAAGAAACTCCAGTTATCGGAACCCCAATCACCCAACGATGATCATTTTAATGAAAACATCACTAGGAGAGTTTGATAGGGTTTACTATGTCAAGTCATGATGCACATTGGAGCATCACTTCCTTGTTGGCCATAGTATCAAATAAAAGATCACACCTGGGAGAGCAAAGGGCACCAATTATCTCCAAAAGGCAACTCATTAGGAAATTATTAGAGTGAGTTAATGAAAAAATTGCACCACAGCTTGTATCACTTGGTAAACAAATCTGTAATATATACAACTGAATATGTGTAGAAAATAAAGTGGAATTTAAAATTTTGGGATTTATATATTGATTTATATATTTTTATTGCCACAGTGATGTTAAATACTATTAATATCACTGATGCATATATTCAAAGCAAAAAGGTTAGAGAGGCTAAGACTGGTTATATCTGGTTGTTGAGATTAGATGTGTATTTTACATATGCATCAATGAACACGAATTACTAATATAAGCAGAAAAAATACAAGTTATATTCTTAAAATGCTGCTTCTAACTAGCCTATCAATTCTTTTTTTTCCCAATAACTAAAAACTCATTTAGCTTTAATGTTAATTTAAGCTTATTCTTAAGTAGCTCACAGGTCAGACAATAACTTTTCTTGAGTTTTTGGTAAATAGGTGCTTCAACCCACTAATTTGCCACCTTCCTTAACCCAATACTGGCCTCAGAGGTGTTAGTCTCACCTGGAATTCTAGCGCAAACATGGAAAAATTGAGGTAACTTTCTCAGAACGCTTTTAATTGTTCTGTTTTCTCTCTTTCTCTACCAATCCTTACTTTTCCCAAACCACCTATCTATATACACCAATCAAGCAGGACACAAAGGAAGGGGTTCTGTTTTAAAGCTCCTTCTTACTGTGATGAGCAAAATATTCCTGCAATGTGATAAGCCAAAGAAGGACAAAACTGCAACTCTTGGAAGAGGCTCTTTTCAGAAGATTGCCACTTAGGAGGTCACCTTGAATTCCATTTCATATCTGACTGGTAGCATGTTCTCATTCTCTCCAATTAGAATCATAGATATTCAAATAGTCTGAATTGTCATCCCTGTTTTCCCTAGAAAATTGTGAACTGACCAGAGAAGACAGGAATGGAGAGGCAAGGTTGTATCTTATCTCTCCATCCATATTTAACAGAGCCCAGGATCCTCCCTTGCACTATCTAAAGGAGCCTGCTTATTCCCAATGGAGAAAATCCTGAAGTCTCAATTCACCCAGGATACAACAAGAATGCAGATAGTGAAAATAACTAACACTTACATAGCATTCACTATGTGCCAGACACTGCTTTAAGTGCCACATAGTTATTCACTCATTTAATTCTCACAACAAACCCAGGACATGGCTACTGTCGCTCTTCCTACCTGAGTAACTTTCTCAAGGCTGTATTTTAATAAACGGTATAACTGGAATTTAACCCCAAACAGTCTGATCCCAGTCTTTAATCACTATGCTATACTGAAGTGGGCCTGGGAAGGGGCCCAGCTCACATGGCAGAACTTGGATCCAGCCTGAACCCACTGGATAGTACTTTCATTGCTGGGTTATTCTCAGAAGACTCTAGTCAAGAGAACTGTAGTAAAGCGTGCAACACTCTCAGGTAATTGCTGGTTTCAGTGAACCAAAGCCTCATTCTCTCTTATTTCAATGTTGATAAACTGCTTAAGAATTCAGCAACCAAACCAAGAAAGACTGTGGACTCTGGGAAACAAACTGAGGGCTTCAGAGGGGAGGGGGGTGGGGGATTGGGATAGGCCGGTGATGGGTATTAAGGAGGGCACATACTGCATGGTGCACTGGTGTTATATGCAAGTAATGAATCATGGAACATTGCATCAAGAACTGGGGATGTACTGTATGGTGACTAACATAACAAAATAAATATTATTTAAAAAATAAAAAAAAAAAAACTATAAAAAATAAAAGAATTCAGCAATCAAACTTTTCTCCACATTTTCAACATTGTAAATATGGGGATATTAATAGTAATTTAAAAAATTTCAAGGTGATGTAAGCATTCACTAAGATCTTGTACCTCGATCAGTTGATGGATAGATAGATATAGCATGGTGGCTGACATAATAAAGTGACTGTAAGTGGTTATTTGCATACATAAACATACGAATGAGTATGAATGACAGCCCGAAGTCCAGCTTTTAAGAGCCACAGAATGAGAAGTATGGCTTCTGCCCTTAAGAAACTCAAAGCCTTACAAATCTGAATAAAGTCAGGCAGAGAACTAACCTTTTAAAAGCTAGAGAAATAATTGTCAAATAGAATCAGAACAATACAGCAGCAATCTTGAGCTCAGGTTACTAACCACAACTCTGTATTATCTCTCTTCTGTATTGTTTATAGCCAAGGATTACATTATCCTATTGATTCTTCATAGGTTACCATGGCATCCAAATGACATTTTCAGACTTCGCCCGATGGTGGGTGTTCCAACTCAACCTTGTGAGAGCTTCCACCTCTCGTATTAGTCCAGAATCATTTTAAACGGATTTCTTATGTGCAAAAAACTGAATATCTCTTACTCATGCTTCATTCTCATTTTTATAGAATGCCTTGTAAAATTATAAAATACAATGATAATTACTACTAGTAGCAATTGTAAGTATTGAACTCTGAAAATTCCAAATGGTTTATATATATAAATTCACTTGTGAATTCATTCATTACATATATCAGTGTTAATATATACAGCACATTATATATATACTTTATTTCCCAGATATTTTCCATTTCTTAATTATTTTTATATTGTATATTCTTTTTAGATTCCTGATTTGTTCTTCTTCTTTTCAAATATCTTGCATATGTGTGTAAAACTAGGATATTGGGTAAAAAAAAATACCTTTAAATGATTGATGATGAATAATTCCTGGCTACTAGCACACTCAAGTTGGGGGTTGCGGGGTACAAAACAAAAATGATTCCGTATCATTTGGGTCTTTAACACTTAAGGAATTTGCTAGAGAATTAGGTGGTTATCTCACTACTTCCAATGAAAATCTACTTTCTTCCTCCAGGGCTTTCGTGGATTTTGTAGAATAAGGGGTTTATAGTTATTTCCAGTTGTGAAAGATACTGTACTGATAGATTTCCATGATGAATTCTCCCACTTCTGAGTTTTGAGTAATTTCTAACACCCTGATATGGAAACAAAGAAAGCAAGTAAAGAAGAATTTTGAAGAAAGGATATGGAAATAACTGGGAGTCTTCCTGCTGAGCCATCCCAGAACTAGAGTTTTGAATAATGCATGTCCCATAAATCTAAGTGTCCCACTATGCCACATTTTAGAACAGGGAGAGAAAATAATAGCTACTGTCCACACTTATCACCAATAATAAATTGCAGTGCTCCTGTGTGTGGTGACGATTAATGCAAAATGCAACCCAAAACACATAACTAAATAAATAGATAGTTTGACTTTCTTAGGGGTTATCTTTCTTCTTCCTTCTTTCTCTCTCTTCTCTTTAAATAGAAAATGCATTTAAAAAAAAATCTCTAGAAAACCTACCCTATTCTCTTTGAGACAGACAAATGGTCTCTTTTTTTCCCTAGGCAAGGGCAGGTGTGTGTGTGTGTGTGTGTGTGTGTGTTTGTGTGTGTGTTTGTGTGTGTGTTTGAGACAAAGAGAAAGATAAACAGAGACACTGACACAGAGGCAGAGAGACATAGAGACAAATAACGAGGCGGGAGTTGCAGTACTGCAGAATTCACATGCACTGATAGGCTATAAATGGAGAGTGGTAATTGTTAGAGTGACTGTACAACTTTGAGGATCAAACAGGCATGCAACAAGCAAATTTTTAGAAGATGAATTTGCAAAGGAAAGTTGGCACTAATTGCTTTCGGTTAGAATTTGAAATATTTAACATAAAAAACAACTCTAAAATCCTCCAGAAATTTTTTAAAAATATTAAAATTTACATGGAAATTACACATTGATTATGTATCTAGATAGTGAAAACCCATTCAGAAGGTGAAAAAATTAAACTCCATCATTAATAACTATTACTAGTTTTTATAGTACCCTCTGAATGCTGTTATGCCCCAAGTTGAGCTATCATTTATTGAGACTTCAATTTGCAGGCTTCTACCAGAGTTCATGTATTAGCTTATTTAATTTTCTCATCAACCTTTTGATAGATTTATTATTATCTCTATTGCTCAAAGGAAGCAACAGTTTCAGAGAGATTAAGTAAATTCCCTAAAGCCATACATCTGGTAGGTAACAGCGTTGGGATTTGATTTCCTCTTCTGTTAAACACCAAGGTCTATGCTGTATGTAATCTGCCATATATAGGTTTGCCAGATAAAATACAGGTCATCCCATCAAACTTGAATTTCAGATGCTAACTATTTTAGCATAAGTATATACCAAGTATTGCACGGGATATACTTATACAAAAATGTATCATTATCCAACATTCAAATTTAACTAGATGTTCTCTATTCTTATTTGCTAAGCCTGACAACCCTTGCCATATATATTCTCTGGATCCATCTGTCTATCTTTGAGGGAAGAAAGCAATGAAAAGGCAAGGCATTCTTCATGAAAGAGAAGCGGGAATACTGAGGTACCTGTCCCACTTAGTGTCAGCATTTTCCTGCAAGCTGCATTGTACTCTTGGGAAAATTATCAGAGTTTTCAAGATAATGTCTGGCATCAAAAGCAGCAAAAGTGTGACAGTTACACCATAAATTGGGGGATGACTGAACTGACGAGAATAATCCTGGATTTCAAGTTTCAAAGAATTGGATGTTCTCTTAGTGCGATTGTCTTAACTTCTCTACTATACATAAGGAATTTGTATCCAAAGACTGCTTTGTTTCCTCATATTCCATTCCTTCAGATGAATATTTCAGCTTCCCATACATGGGAAAGGGAAAAAACTACCCCTTTCCTCCCTAAACTACGTTTCCAAGATAAACACTACGGGGCATGTGAGTGCAAAATCTGGTTACACAACTGAGGCTTCAGTATTGCCCCTGCCCACACTCCACTGCCCTGGCCATTGTTGTTTATATAGGCCTGCTATAGCCTGTAAGGCCTAGACCATTCTTCCACTCTTCTTCTCCTCTTCGAATTCTTTGGTTCCACCAGGCATATCCAATTTGTCCTCTGCCTCACTTGCCTAGCATTCCGGCTTTCTGCTCTCTGCTAGGGAGCTGATAAACATAATGTTAGCTAATGTGTTAATGACCACCAAAGGGCTTATCCCTTCCAGATAGCATCTGCTGCCTTAAATGCTGTACCACCAAAGCATAAGTAGTGGAAATATTTTAGCTCAGGTAGATGTTTTCTTATTACTTCTATGTTACATCAAATCAAGTGAGGACCTACCTCACTCCACCTCATGTAATTGATCAACCAGGGTATCTATTTTTTCCCCTCCATCACACTACTGAATTTATGGGATATTAGGAAAACCAATTTTTCCCCTTATTCTTAATTGAAGTGCAGTTGACTGAATGAAAGTAGCCTTGTTTAGTAACGTACGGAAGTCTTGTTTAGCAAAATGAGAAATCATTAACAAAAACAACTCTACCAGGGGAGTAAATCCCTGACTTTTCCCTTACTTCCTTACCCTCATTCTCACATATTTTTTTTAAGAATCAATTTAAGTTTTTCCTCTTTCTGGGACAACTTTTCTTCCCATCAACAACTTTCCACATTTATATCCCTTATGTTTTTACCATCATAGCGCTGTGGTTACAAACATGAACTCAGGAGCTAAACTGCCTAGGTACAAATCCTGACTCTACCATTTAATAGCTGTGTGACCTTGGACATGTTAATTTCCCTATGCCTAAATTTCTTAACTGTGAAATGGGATAATCATACTGCCTTCCTCGCAAAGCTGCTCTGAGGATTATAAGTACATACATCTACAGAAGGGGGGAGGGAGAAATAGAGTGCATAAAATAGGATCTGGCACACAGCAAGCAAGGAATAGGTGCTTACAGTTATTATTTATTTTATATATGTGTTTACACATCTGCCTTCCAATACAATAAGGACTAGAAGGCAGGAAATTTGTGCAATTCATGTGTGCGTTAGTAGCATTCATTGCCTTGCCCGCAGTAGGCTCACAATAAATGCTTTTGGGACAAATACATCGCCATACGTGGTTTCTAATGAACAATGTAAAAATAGGCCTGGGCTCTTATTCTGAGAATAGAATGCCAAGTACTAGCATCAGAACTCAAAAATAACTTTTTCTCCTCCCCATGAAGTCACAAGGTCTTTTGAGAACTCCAAACTCTAAGGATGAAAGATAGTTGTTTGGTTAATTGATTCATTTGTTTACCTATGTTTACGTAGTAGCTGGCCTGAAATGGCTGATTTTGACCGTGAGTCACTTTGCTTCTACATAGAAAAACTTTGTTCAATCAAGAATTGTTTCTCTTCATATTATCAATTATTTTCAGTCAAAACCCGACCTATACAAAGAAAAATATTTTTGAACCACCCAATACCTTTGCATGTATGCATATACATGTGTGTATATACATATATGTAACATATATATTTATAAAGGCTTTCCTTGACTCATGTTTTCTCCCCAATATTTACTATAAAAAACTTTATATAATAAAGGTTTCAAGTTTTGGGGTGCTCAGACTGTTAAGCATCTGACTCTTGCTTTTGGTTCAGGTCATGATCTCAGGGTCATGGGATGGAACTCTGATTGGACTCCACACTCAGCAGAGAATCTGCTTGTCTCTCTCCCTCTGCTCTCTGTGCCACCCCCTCCACCACACACTCTCTCTCTCTCAAATGAATAAATAAATTCTTATAAAAAAAGTTTCAAGTTTCTAAATTTCTCAGAACTAAGTCCCAAGGATGCCTGCCTGAGGTATAATTAAAAAGTAGGTCACATCTGTTTTCCCTGCTCCCTTTGCAGCCAGGCTTTGTACCAATGGGCATCCAAGGCCTTCATATTTTCGGTTTCCTTCCCCAACCCCTTTGTCTGTCAGCTGCTTCAGCCACCACTGCAGTAGTCCAAGATCATTATCTTTTTTCTCCACTCTTTGGGGATTTTCTTTTTATCAGAAATCTAATCCACTATTGTGAACTAACGTATTTATGGCTGACACTAACTTAGTCTTCCCAGATCAGGGACACATTAAAGTTTACTTAACATCCAATCACATTTCCATCACAAAATGGCAATACAATTTCACCCTGAGGTGGGAGGAAAAGTCAGGGTAAGTAAGGGAAATGAAGAACCTTTTAAATTCTCTTAAATTCCAGCAAATCAGTTAAAATTAAAAAAAATAAGTTTGTGTTCTGCATGATGAGAAGGAAAAGATAGTTCTCTGCTCTCCAGGAGTTATGTGTAGCGGGAATCCATAGCCCTGATCTGGTCTACTTGGGAAGGGATTTAGCTCCAACCAGAATTAATAACACCATATAAATGTCTGCAATCCAGGAACTCACACTCAAATCTAAGTATTCTACTGTAGCTGTTACTCTTGATAGGGGAGAATGGCAGAGGGCAATGAGAGAAGTATTGGGCAACATGTCCACATGGGATATTTCTTTTGTGACTATCCAGTCTGATCTATATCAGTATTTCCTACGTTTAACTCAATCCTCCAAGTCCAGTAAACTGAATACAATACATTCAAGGTCTTATATAACCCCACTAGGAAGGTACCCTCTGAATCTATAATAAAGTCTTAATTTGTATGCCCACTATAGTAGTGTCATTCATGCCTTTCTGAGCCTTTCCTGATCCTAGGACACCCCTCTTTGTAGGACAAAATGATGCACAGTGCTCTAATGTTTACCACTATAGAGAAAGATTTTGTTTTATTGTAAAAATCCACAGTGGAACATAGACTGTCTTTTCTTTTATAGTGAAGAGGGATGAAGGATTCATTCACTCTTTGGGACTTTTGTGAAATAAAATGAAAATATGAATTTCTGTCATTATAGGGGAATACTAACAGTTTATTCCTGAAAAAAAAAACATAGCAGTGGGCTAGCAAATACATAAACGTCCAAAAGTTAACAATGAAAAAAGTGTAAAATGAGAAAATATTCAATATAAAGGGGAAACCAAGTAATTCTCAGCCTGGTGGCATATTTCTCAGTGAGCTGACTATAGATAATTATGCTAGGCCTGGAACATATTTTTTTCTCTTGATTTAATCTCAGTCTGGGCAAACTTCAATAGTTTTACATATCAGGATTACAGAAACCTGGTGTTCCCTAACTCCTACCTTGGGGGCGCACAGGAGAAAATTCCACATTCCTTTTAATACTGAGGTACTTTGGGCCATTTCCAGGTAAGTGAGCAAATAATCCAAGAGTTATCAATGAGATTTTCTTCTCTTCAGCAAGAGCCCATTCTTCTTTTCTGGTTCATGTGTTCTAATCAAAGACACCATTCAACAGTGCAGGGTGTGTGGAGAAGGAGACAGAAGATGGAAAGAGCATGAATGTGAGCACGTCTCTGTGTTTTGCTGTGTGTATGTGTGTGTGTGTGTGTGTGTGTGTATGTGTGTTTTAATTTAGCCCAAGAGAAATATAAAGTCATTTGTCAGACCAGCAATTTTGCAGTCATATGCTATGACTACCAAGAAACACACACACACACACACACTCCAGAGTGGACTGTGTAGGACTATCAGAAGGGGTGTGATTGAACAAACAACTGTGACTAATCACAAGCATTCAGCAGCACAACACTGACATTTACACCAGAACATCAACGTTACATTAAATATACCATGAGTGAAAGGGTTGTGGAAACTTAGAGATGAGACAGAGAGGGAGAAAGAGAGATTTGAAAATTTATTCTATGTATGTGTGTATACGTGTATATGGTTTTAAAATTTTACTACAAACTGCATTTCTGAGCACAGTAGTGTTTTGTACCAGTTTTTGTAGTGGAAGGGTTGTGGAAACTTAGAGATGAGACTGAGAGAGGGAGAAAGAGAGATTTGAAAATTTATTCTATGTGTGTGTGTATACGTGTATATGGTTTTAAAATTTTACTACAAACTGCATTTCTGAGCACAGTAGTGTTTAGAAGATGCAGACCTGTATGGATGCTACCAGTGCACCTAGTAATAACATTAGTATATGACTTATGCAACATATATTATTTAGTTTTTAACACTGGAAAAGTTAGATGGCAGTTTTTATATTTACTGAGAAAATCTTCTTTGGTGTGTGAATATTTTACTCTAATTTGGGTGGGTGAAGGAAAGGAAAGTCATGTCACTTGAGTGTATATACTAGGAAGTCATCAGAAAGCTTAATTAGCCTTTGTATTAATAATCTTACCTACTAAACAATAGTGGGAAATGAACAAAGTAAATCAGAATCTAGAGCTCCTTAATATTACTCTTAACTATTTCTTTTAATTAAAAAAAAGTGTAATATGGAGAATTTGTTTTTTCAGAAAAAACTCTTTTGTGGGAGGGAACAATTTGCAACTGATGACAGGTGGTGTTTACGTTCATAATTTACTTATTTTTCATGTTTGGGAATGGAATCAAAGGGAAGAAGGATCAGGGACAGTTGCAGCCCCAGATATCATTTATGGCATCTTCCCTGGACATGGGAAATGCAATTGCAGAAAAATCATCCTGCTCATTCGTGAAATGAGATCATTCAGGGGCAGAAACTAGAAGGTAGGGACAATAGTGCAATGCTTTCGTCAACCGTCCCTGGAACTGGCCCACTCTAGGGCTTCTTCCTCTTAACTAAATACCATGTGTACTGTGACTTTCTTTGTTGATCATAGGTCATTCTGTGAAATAAAGGCTATAAATTCTAGATACAAATCTGGCAAGGGGAATAAAATATGGAGGAGGAAAAAATTTTTTTTTGGAATGCAATAACTTGAATTTAGGCACTAACATTATGTATTTTGAAAAGACTAGTGAGGTTTTTTTGTTTGTTTGGTTTAGTTTGGTTTTACTTAGGATGCTATTACCTTCAGAGTTCTGAGCATCAGGCACCTCCAAACAACTGGTCACCCTCCAAGTGACTAGGTTGTCTGGCACTCAAGTGCTGACCTATGGCAATAAATATCAGACTATCCCCTGCTAACATTATACCAAAGGGGAGACTTGATGGATTCTCTCCAATACAACCCATGGTAAATACTGCACACTTGGACCATGCTACTGCTACTCTGCTCACCTGGGACTTTACAGACCTCCTGTCTTTCCTCTGACAGGCGGTCCAGGGATGTAACTCTCTGAGGACCCTTGGCTTCCTTAACATTAACACATGCTTTCCTAGACTGGAAAGAAATTGTAACAGTTAATGTGAGTTAAGGCAAGGATTCTTCCACTTCCTTTCCAATGGGCTTAGGATGCCAGGAAACAGCACTGAAACTCGCTTATGTTTTTTTACTCCTTCATTATTTGTGAGTAAATGCCTCAATGTAAATAGCTATTTATCTAAATAGAAAATCATTTGTTCTAAGCTCCATCTTAAAAGTGTTTTTTATATAGCATTCAATATATACCATATAATCTACTCACTTAAAACATAAAATTGAGTAGGTTTTAGTATATGCATAGATGTGTGTAGCCATCAGCCCAATTTTAGAACTTTAATCACCACAAAGAGAAACCCTGTAACCTTTAGCTGTCATGCCTCTGTCTCCAATTTCCTACTGCAAGCATCAAGCAATCACTAATCAACCTTGTCTTTATAGTATTACCTATTGTGGATATGCCATATAAAGGGAGTCACACAATGTATGTAATTTTGTGACTGGCTTTTTTCAGTCAGCATGTTTCCAAAGTTCATCCACATCGTAGCATATATCAATCGGTACTTCATTCCTTTATATGGACCAATCATATTCATCGTATGGATAAATGACATCTGTTTAGCTAGTCATCCATTGATAATATTTGGGTTGCTTCCATCTTTTGTATATTAAAAATTGTGCTATGAACATTCACGTACAAGTTTCCATTTGAATACCTGCTTTCAATTCTTTTGGGTATATACCTAGGAGTGGAATCATTAGGTCATATGTAATTCTGTATTTACTTTTTGAGGAACCACTGAAATGTTTTCCACAGTGGCTGTACCATTGTACATTCCAACTACAAGTTCCATTTTAAAACTGGAATATTAGTTTTTATTCATATCAATACAGGCAGTTTTAAAATTACTGGTTTTTCACTTTTCCAATATAGACATTAGTAAGCAAGTGATTTACATGGATTATATTGTCTTCCCTGACAAGGAAAATATTTATCTTTACATAGAAAAGTTAAGTTATATGTTTGAGGGCCAAGGAAGAGTCTAGGACTTGCAGGCTATATAATGGAAAATAGGACTGGAATAGTTATGGATGGGGAACACAAAGTGATCAGGCCAAAGTAACTTACTACCACTATACCTTGAAATGATCCAGAAATAGTACAAAGGAAAAAAAAAGATAGAAAACAGTGATTATAGGAGTATGACAATGGGGCATTTAAACATAGTGTCACAATTTATTAAATTATACATTTAACAAGAGAAATGCACAGATGTGAACCAATATCACTTTTTCTTACCTTAAAACTACAAATGACCAAATGCCTACTGCTGATACTGATGCATTGCTTTGAATGTTTAATATCTTAAAACGAATATAGCTTATTGGGACTAAAATACTGTTTTAATGGAAATCAGGGTATCTCATTATCAATTATTTTTTAATAATATGTTTCATTTGTGCATTCACTCCATTACCACTTGGAATTTTGCTAGGTGATTTGGCAATTCAAAGGAAAGGGAAATTCTGAGAGTTGTTAGTTTAGATGGTATACAGGGAAATATTTACATAATAATCTGAGAGGAAATGAACTGACCGAGGAAATGATAAAGGCATGAGTTATGGGTTACTCTTAGAAGTTATGCTAGAGTAGGCTTCATGGAAGAGGAAGAGGGGCTTATGTTCAATGTTTATAAACAAAGGGGAAGAGGCAGGGAATTTAGACTTTGAGCACAGTATGAGTAGAATACAAAACACAGGGGGTGAGGATGTTCTGTAGACAGTTCACACGGCACTCTATCCAGAAAGAAGGACTCATGGAAAATTAATAAGATGAAAGGCTGGGAAAACTGGCTATGGTCAATAAATTTTGGCCTTAACTGTCAGCTTAAAGCATTCCACCGAAAGAAAGGGTCTCCTGCAAAGCTTTAAAAGATGGTGAATTATCATCAAAATGTCTTTTTAAAATGCCATATAACTGTGGAGAGCAGGGCAGATTGAAAACCACTCAGAAAAGAGAAAGAGATGGGTTTGGGGCCGTTGTGATAATTCAGATTTCTGGAGAGGTCATACTTTATATAGAGAGAAACAGAAAGGATGGAGGAGGCAGAGAAATGGCTGCAAGTGGTCGGGAGATTTTTCATGGTGGGTTGAAAAATAAGTCAAAATAATTCAAATTTTAATAAAGATTCATAAGAGCAGTATTGTGATTATTTTGAAATTATGATACAGTAGAATAAAATTGATCACAAGTCACTAAAGAGATAACATCACTGAAAATGTGTTTTATGAACTAACAGCATAAAAAATTAGTTTTACAAAGCATTTATCTCCTATTTATATTTGAAATGTATAAGCACAAAAACCCAAGGAGGAAAGAGAGAATGCAAACCACCCAGACTGATTTTTGTTGCAAAAAAAGATGAGTTTCTCTTTAAATCCTGAATATGTAAAGCATATGTACATTTCTCTGAGACACAAGGCAAAAAATGATTTCGATGTCCTGAAATTCTCAGAGAAGTAGCATAATATTAATATTTTTTATAGATCTATTTAAAATAATGTCATTGTCCCCCAGCAGTTCTTTAGTGATGTATTTATTTTTTTCTTTCTAATCTTTTGGGGATTTTTCAGAAAATACTATGCTATTCCTGGGAGGTCAGAAATTTTTCATAATGGCCAGACAGTGTCTGAGACCATTCTTCCTTTACAACATTTGCAATGAGCATCAGTGATGTAGAAAAGCCTGGTGCTCAAATCCACTTTAGCTTTGAAGCTAATGGGAAGCTCATGAAAGGGCTGTGGTTAAGAAGGAGGAGTAAATATCATTTTTTTTTAACTAAGAAAATTCCTAGAGGGGCATTTACCATCTTCCCTGTTTTTACATAGGCTCTTCCTGTGTATTTGCCTACATTCATTCTTTGATAAGCCAAGAGAAAGGGCAATAGGTAGGTTTCAGGGGAAGAGAAGGAGATAATGGAAGAGAAGGAAAGAGATGTCTTGGAAAGCCTTACAGTGGGGGGGTATAATTTTAGCCAGTGTCCTGGTTCAATTAAAGAATAAGCAGGTACAATCTTAGCTTCACCTCTAGATCTGACAGGGGTGGAAGGATACACGTTTCTCTTTATCAGTGCCCTGGGAGACTATTCTATTTTCCCTTCCCATAAAGGACAGAACTGATTTTAATTGATACGTTAAAAGTTTCTCCGGCAGAATAAATGAATATCTACCACTGGGATAGTAGTTGTGATCACCTGAATACCTTGAATTAAGTTTCATAATCCAAGTGTTATTTAACATTGTAAGTGTAATTATAACATATCAATTTTTTCCTTTGTTCTGAATTCAAACTGATATAGTAAAACCTGCATACTTCAGTGAGTAAACTTCTCTGATTTTCTAATTGTTATATTTTGAATGTTTAAGGATTTAGGTAATATTTGCACTACCTGCTGCCTTCTTCACTTTAAGAATACTTTTGTAACTGTAGAAACTAACACTAGTGTATCCAACTGAGCACCTGCTTTAAGTGCAAGTTCACCTTCTAAATCAACTTCTACTGCATTTTTGTCTACTTTTCTTTCCCATTCTGGTAGGCATCTCTAAACTAAATAGAAAAAAAATCACACTCTTACAAAGTATGCAATTGTGAACTTTTTGTGTGTGGTATATGACTATTTTTGCTTCAGGACCAAGGAGAGAGACACAAAGCTCTCATACCCAGGTATTCAGGACAGTGAGACTCGCAGAAGAGCTTCCATGCTGGTAAGGATTTGGCATGGCGACAAAATGAAGTGAGCAGTGCCCCAGTTTTTTCTTCATCCTTGAAATCTCTGCTACTCAGAAGTAAAGACTATATGAAAACAACCTCAAAACGAACCAGGCTATTATAAGAACTCTGATATCTATTTTGGTCCACCAAGGATATAAAGGCACACATTATGAATTTAGAGGAGTTATTAATAATACTATTTACTTCTTGCTGGATCTGAGAGTGTAGTTCATGTTAAGTCCAAGGGCCCACTCAAATCCTATGCTGTAAGAAACTCTTTGTCCACAACTCTACCTATCATAAAGGCAGTCTCTTTTTATGGTCTTTAGTTTGGGATATCTCTGGCAGATTACATCCAGCTCCAAGATATCTGGGGCCTGTGACTCTTTGGGGCTTTCAAGATCCTCATAGATATTGGAGAAAGTTGGAACCGTAGCAGATGTCTTTCATAATTCTCCTGGGATAATTTATTTTTTGCTCCCAAGAGGGGGAAGTTGTCTCTGGTGAGATTTAAAGGGAGGGAGAACCAATCTTAAGAAAACCATAATAGGAAACATAAGAGCTAGCTATATTTCAGAATCCCAGTAGTGATTATCTTATATAATAAAGGTTATGTAGAAAAGGACAGATGAGAAATAGTGTTTATTCTTTAAATCATTAAACTTCTTTGGATTATTTCAACATAGACACTGTACTAGATAGAAATAAAAGGCATTACTGTATTATAACATTTTAAGAAAGTTTTATTATTTTTTATGCCAATGAGAAATTTGAGAAATTTATGTTAGTTGGAAATCTGAGCTTATTCTATTCACAAGTGGGGGAGGAAGCAGTAAATGCATATGAGGTATTAATCTACTAAAACAATTATTTATAATTTTTCAATATTTTTGTCTTTTTTTTTTTTTGTCTTCTGCCAACTAAAAGGGTCTCTGT
Organism: Ailuropoda melanoleuca; assembly: GCF_002007445.2. NCBI lineage: Eukaryota > Metazoa > Chordata > Mammalia > Carnivora > Ursidae > Ailuropoda > Ailuropoda melanoleuca. The sequence goes on from NC_048218.1 coordinate 59,334,180, forward strand.
GTCAGGCCAGGAGGAGCCTGGTAATGATTAATTGATTTAGCAGTCAAACTAAGGCAGTGAGTGTATAAGCAGGAGAATAGTGTGAGGAGCACGGCCATGTTTTTATGGGGATACTTTGTTTGGAGCCCCTTTGTAATAAATGGTGGAGGAGGATGAAGAAGGAGATATAATTTATAAATAAATGTGTCCACAAAGAAATACATTATTAAGGAGGTTTCAAGCTTCCAAATATCTCCTAATCCTGATATATGTGGACTCACATTTTTTTTATCTTTTAAGGATTACCTCTCAACTAATTACCAGAAAATTTACAATGTGTCAGGTTACATTCTGACGCTTGTCCATTGAATTTTTCTCTGCTTGGTTCTCTTGTAACTTTGGGAAAGTTACTAAGTTTGCTATATTCCGATTTTTCTGAAAATGGAAGTGTAACCTATCTCAGAAGGGGTGCTCTGAAGAAACACATAATAATCTAATGTAAAAATAATATGCAGTCATGCTAAAGTGGAGACTGTGTGACATTTTATTCTCATATTGTGTGGAGGAAGATCTCCATAACAGATATAGACTGTTTCAATCAGGTCTCTACAATACATCAGGCTTGGAGTTGTCCCAACCTTCTTGGTCTAGTGGACATTTATAATGATGAAAGAGGTAAGCACTTTATTCTGTTTTTGCTGGGTTGCCAGTCCCTTGAACTTATTGAGATGATTGCTAATGAAACCATGTTACAAACTAAATTTTCTTCCGTTAAAAATAACCATGTTCTGGGGTGCCTTTGTGGCTCAGTCAGTTAAAAATCTGCCTTTGGCTCAGGTCATGATCCTGGGGTCCTGGGATTGAGCCCTGAGTTGGGCTCCCTGCTTAGTGGGGAGTCTGCTTCTTCCTCTTCCTCTGCACCCCCCCACACACATGCTCTCTCTCAAATAAATAAAATCTTTAAAAGGGCTCCTGGGTGGCTCAGATGGTTAAGCGTCGGCTCTGGTCATGATCTCCAGATCCTGGGATGGAGCCCTGCTCCCCAGTCGAGCTCCCTGCTCAGCGGGGAGTCTGCTTGTCCCTCTCCCTCTGCACCTGTCCCCACTTGTGCTCACTCTTTCTCACAAATAAATAAATAAAACCTTTAAAAAATTAATAAAACTTAAAACTATCTACTTCTTACATCTAATTTCATTGAAAAGACAATTCATCATTTATTGTACCATTAAGTCACTCTGACTTATTTTTTCTGTACTAAAAATGCTATTAAAAAAACCCCCACAAATTGTATGTAATAATAAATTGGCCTGAAAATGAAGGTATACATATATGAACACTGAGTGTGTAAGTATGTGAATATCAGGTACTAACATTTCTAGCAGTACCTCTATGTGAATCTTTTTTAACAAGGTTCTGTGGATGTATTCCTCAAGAAGTTTGCTAAATTGAACTAAGATAATAGTCATGTTTCGTAGTAAAGAGAAGGGCCATATGCACCCCAATGTTCATAGCTGCATTGTCCACAATAGCCAAATCATGGAAGGAGCCGAGATGCCCTTCAACAGATGACTGGATTAAGAAGCTGTGGTCCATATATACAATGGAATATTACTCAGCTATCAGAAAGAACGAATTCTCAACATTTGCTGCAACATGGACGGCACTGGAGGAGATAATGCTAAGTGAAATAAGTCAAGCAGAGAAAGACAATTATCATATGATTTCTCTCATCTATGGAACATAAGAACTAGGATGATCGGTAGGGGAAGAAAGGGATAAAGAAAAGGGGGGTAATCAGAAGGGGGAATGAAACATGAGAGACTATGGACTATGAGAAACAAACTGAAGACTTCAGAGTGGAGGGGGTGGGGGAATGGGATAGACTGGTGATGGGTAGTAAGGAGGGCACATATTGCATGGTGCACTGGGTATTATACGCAACTAATGAAGCATCAAACTTTACATCGGAATCTGGGGATGTACTGTATGGTGATTAACATAATATAATAAAATAAAATTAAAAAAAAAGATAATAGTCATGTTAGATTTCTTCCCCTTATAAACTTGGATCTTATTTATATTAATGATAATAATAGTTAACATTTATTTGGCAGTTACAGAAGCCAAGCATTTAACTTGGGATACTTAAGCCTCACAACAGCCCTCAGGGGTAGGTTTCATTTTCCACAGATGGAAATGAAGACTAAGAAATTTAGGATTAATTTAGGATTTAGGGTTAGTTTCCTAAAGTCACATGACGAGTTGCTGACCTGGAGTTCGAAACCAAAACCATCAAACCCTAAAGTTCATTCCTGTACTGCCCCCTGCCTCAGACACTCTTCCAATTTAATGCTCTGTGACTTCTACTTTTAAGCCTTTAGGTTTTTTTGTGAGCAAACAGAGAAGATTTTTCTGTTTTGTGTCATTCCAACTCTTACAGAAAATAGACCTTTATTAGAGCATTTGTATGTCTCTTTCAGGAGACACTCTTCATTGAAGGATCTTTGCTTTATGTGTTTTTTCTTTTCTTTTCTAATTTACTGTTAGAGTTTTTTTCTTATTAATACTAATTTATGCTCGTGGTTCTCTGTTTTGATTTCCCATTCAACAACTCCACAACATTTTTATATAGGGTTTTAAAATTCCATAAAACCAATGGGGCGCCTGGGTGGCACAGCGGTTAAGCGTCTGCCTTAGGCTCAGGGTGTGATCCCGGCGTTATGGGATCGAGCCCCACATCAGGCTCCTCCACTATGAGCCTGCTTCTTCCTCTCCCACTCCCCCTGCTTGTGTTCCCTCTCTCACTGGCTGTCTCTATCTCTGTCGAATAAATAAATAAAATCTTTAAAAAAAAATTCCATAAAACCAATAAACAAACAAAACCTTTATTTGGACAGTTAAAGTGTACTAGAAACTAGGCTGGCAACTCAGGATAGAAGACTTTCTAAAGCCCCGTCCAAAAAGTAACTAAGCTAAAAGAAGACACACATGTAAACAAATATATTAGAATACAGGTAATAGACGTAATGATAGGAACATGAACAAGTTGTGGAAGAAGCTTTGAGAACTGATTTTATGGAGGTAGAGGGACAATCAGAAAATGATACATGAGTTAAGTTCTGAAATATGAATAAGGGTTTGCCTGGTGGGTGGAGGCCTGATATGGTTACAGGAGGAGGAAGGAATTCTGGGCTGAGGATGGATATATCATGAGTGACCCAGCCACGCCGAGCATAAGTTCAAATTACAATTTCCCAAGAAGAACTCTAGAAAAACACCTCTCTCCAGAGCCACCATCCCCAAAATACCAACGCCAACATCTTTCTTATCAAGAGCTCTGAATACCACAGTAGCAATTTTCTTAAATATTTTTTTATTATATTATGTTAGTCACCATGCAGTACATCCCTGGTTTTTGATGTAAAATTCGATGATTCATTAGTTGCGTATAACACTCAGTGCACCATGCAATACGTGCCATGCAGTAGCAATTTAAATGCTAGTTTCACTTGCACTTTGAAGGTGTATTTTCTGTATGTTCTCTGAAGATCTTATATGACCTTACCGTTCATTTTTTTTTTGTTATTTTATAGACTAGCTTTCCTGGAGCTGCTTATATTAATAGGATCAGTCATTAATACCATTGCACAGAAAAAGGATCATGAGACACTGTTAGTACTACTATTTCTTTATAACATTAATTCATAAGAAAAGCTCCACAGCAGAGTCTGATTATCCTAGTCACCAAAGATCAAAGTTAAGCTGAAAACTGTCTACTGGACTATCGTGCTTGAGGGCAAGATAGAACAGCAAATACCTTGTTGCAATTACTACATATCAAGCTTTTTTTCTAATAAGTGTTTTACATTCATTAGCTCAATATAATCTTCACAATATCCCTGTGAAGTGGGATGTATTGCAATTTCTACTTACAAATGCATGAACTGAGGCACAGAGAAGTTTAGTAACTTGGCCAAGTCACACAGCTTATAGGGGTAGTATTCAGATTCAGACTCAAAGCAGTTTGGCTCCAAAGTCCATGTTCCTAACTACTGACTGTGTTAGGCTATTTACTGAAAAAAACAAGAGTCTCTTCTCTTTTAAGGTCTCATCAGCAAGTTATTACTTAGTACTGCTGCTTTTTCAGCTCAACTTTGTCATTGTTGTGCACTGTGAAGACACAGGTACAGAAGTAAATCCTGCCTTCAAGGAGCTAAAACTTTCTTTGAAGGGTAATATTAGTAGCTAAAATCCTTGGAAAGAACAGCAATATGCATTACAGAAGCAGTAGCAAGAAGGAAAAAAAGGATAAACCTTTTCATAACTAATGGAAAAAATCATTAATTTCATTAGTATGTCGACAATTTTGATTACTCATTGATTGTAGAGCTCTAAAAAAGAGTTTAAAATGTACGATTTCAGGGGGTTTATAATCTAGCTAGGGAGATTTTACACCCACATGAAAAGAAACAGCAGCACAAAGAATGTATCATTAAGGAAGTAAGGGAAGAATTAGTTAAGAAACATTCATCTAGTTCCTATTATGTATATAATTCCATACCAGGCATAGCAAAATGCAAAACGTTTTGTAAACAAGGTCAGTGATAAGCATTATTTATAATTTCACAGGAAAAAAAGAAAATGTACATTTAGAATTCCTTGAGAAAGGCTGCTAGGTAACAGTGCAACAAATGAAAACCAGCTGCCAGCAATGTTAATATCTAAAGTACAATGACGCAAAGCAGAAGAACATACAGAAAGATATATGACAATCTCCAGAAACACTTCCAGGAAGGTGAGAGTTTTAAGCCACTCCTAAGGAAACGAAGCTCATGCATTGGCAGGGTGCGGGCAGGACAATCTGTACACGGACTCCACAACACCGTGAGGGAAATACACATCAGTGTGAAGGGGTGTGAGGCAACTGGGCTTGGTGGGAATAGAGGTAGACCCAAAGCAACAGCAACAAGTGATGTCACTGGGCAAAAATGGTGTGGGCAGGTGACAGAGGGTTTTGAGTCCCGGGATTGGAGCGAAATGTGAACCAGGCCTTCAGGAACCATACTGATGGGGTGGGGTAGAGCGACAAAGAAAAGACTGTCCAGAGGCTTATGAAGAATGAATGGTTTGTAGGAGAAACTGAGGTCAGCAACTCAAAGCCAACGAAGCCCTAAGGTAGAGGCTATAGGATTGGAGACAAGTGATGAACCTGAGAGAGATGGAGAGAGAACTGAAGCAAAGGACTGATTGGAAATTATAAGACAATCTCAAATTTGAAATAATTTAATGTAAAAGAACAATTAAAGGGCCAATGGAAAAGACAGCTGTTAGAAATGGAGGTAAGGTTGGGTTAGAAGGAGGAGGGAGAGGAGTTAGGAAGAAAAGGAAAAGAATTGTGCCTGTGCGTGTGTGTGTGTGTGTGTGTGGTGATTCACCTAAAAGAATCAACATACTCATAAATAGTGTCAGTAAATCAATTCTACTACATTTTCTTTTATATTTCAATTACTGCAGCAGTAGTGGCTTAATATGTATTGTACATCCACAGTATATTGCGTACTGGTAGGGAAATCTGTCTTTCTCATTGTTGGCAGTATCTTAGGATGTATGTTATGCAGGCAGAACAAGCAGGTGCTAATCAATAATTGGGCTTCATGGACAAGATAACATTTTTACTGTGCATATTTGCTTCCATAATATCAAGAGCATGCAGATTATCCCCCCGCAGGTATTGCAGAGATTTTTTCAAAATACGTGTTGCCTTGCCTACACTTAGCATTTCTGGTGAATATGCCTAATACTCATTCACAATGCATACAGGTGTTAACTACAGACCAACAAATGCACAGGTGGATATGAACACACTGTTTATAAATCGTAGCCTTTGTGGAATGCCTACATTTTTCAAGGTCTTATAGCATTAAATGTGAGGCAGGGCCCACTCTGCTCTATCCATGTCTTAACAATGCATCCAAGGAAAATAGAAAATGATGGCCTCCCAAATCTGCACATTAGTGAACACAAACTCACACACAGTGACATCTTTCTCCTTAAAAATAATGATGCAGGCTGTCTCTGTTACTTAAGGGAGCCCGAGCTCACACTGAAAGGTGTCAAAAAACACTGTATTATCCCACTTTGCCTGGAGCTGCCTTGACAGTACCTTTCCTGCCATAAGAGTGGATTACAGGCAGGGTAGTAATCAGCCAAGAAGTTAGTAAAAATAGGTTCTTTTAAGAGCAGGTTGTGAACCTGTGAACATCATAAAAAGAGTTTACCACCACTGACTAAGGGAACAATTAGCTGCCTGCGGCCTTAAACTAACCAGGAACAGCATGGCCGCTTGCTACAGGTTGGTGAAGGGCAGCAGGGAGTTAATTGCTCCTAAGATGGAAAAAATGATGAATGCTCTACTAAGCCTACTAAGTAACAACCATGCTGAACTCTGCAGATCTTTGGTGAAAGGTGCCATAGGAATGTGTAGCGACAAAGGATATGGGGAAAAGTGAGAGACAAACAGATGGAAAATGAAAGGGGAGAGGCAAGAGAGGAACCAGATGATGCTTCAGGCAGGCAAGAGAAGGAAGAAAGCAAGAGTCAAAAGCAGAACAGGAGAGACACCAAATGGAATTCAAAGAGTTTATTTCAACGAATTCAACACAGCCAAATTCAGCAGGGATTCTCTGCGATGCCACCAACTGTGCACAATTACAAGAAAGGATGATCCCCAGGGGATCACTAAAGAGATCCTCTAAGGACACCACAATAGCAAGTCTTCTATTATTTCTCTAGGTTTCCCATCTGCTTCCATAACTAACTCAGAGACTCTCACCAGCTAACATAGAGATTCCATGAGACACAGACTCAAGGCAACACTAGATTGAGTACCAAGGTTGCCATGTAAATCACAGTGTTGTGAGAGGTTAAGAAAACCCAGGCAGGAGAAGAGCCACAATTTGAACTCATCCTTGTCCTTCCCTTTGGAGTTAGATGTGTCTCTCTGTAAGAGACCAGCAGATTTCCTCTTGGCTCTCCAGCTGGGAGGACGACTGCTGCCACCGTGTTGGTCTCCTGGGCATTATGCTGTTCTTTATATTCTTATGCATTTATGGTACCAACAATGATGATAGCTATTTCTTGAAAACTTACTATGTTCCACTAGCTGTGCTAGGTGCCAAAATGATGTGATCTCCTTTCATCCTCACAGCGATCTCATGAGGAATATTATTGTTAGCATTGTTTCTCAGACATTGCCATGGAGAGTACAGAGAGGTTAAGTAAATTTCCCAAGCCCAGGTACACAAGAGGTTGCAGCCCAACTCTCAGGCCCCAGTGTTAAATTTGTTTCACTCACCTGCTATTACCCCTTACTTCTCTGTAATAAAAAAAAGTGGAATTTTACTAAGCAGCATACTCTTTAAAGCAAACATGAAAATAGATTAAAAAGATTGATTTGCCTGGCATAGAGTTCATAGAACAGTATGGACTGGGATCACCAACGAGGCTGGCTAAAAATACTAGATTATAGAATCTCAGGACTTTTCCTCATCCAGTCTCAACTGGTTCTATTTTTCCTCAACGCACTCACTACTTAGGCACACAGGCTGTTCTCACTCTCCAGAGAAATTCTGCTTCTTAATCCCTAGTTCTAAGCTAGCATCTATGCCCAGATGGGAAATCCCTCAGAACTCCACCAGATGTCATGTACATCATCTTCTATTTCTAAATTCTGCAACTTCATGGAATTCCATCAATTTTATCTTTCTAAGAAGTGTCCCTAGATACTGGTTCAACTGTATAACAAGCATAATTGCCATCCATAAAGAATAATATCGCCTTTTAAAAATTGGGTCATACAAAGCTTCCTGCTCTAAAGGACTGTAACTCTGAAATACACCAAGAATCTGATCACTTAAAACTTCGCAGCAACATCATACCCATCAGTCAAAGCCACCATCATCCTATGTATGGATGATTTCAATAGCTTCCCACCATGTTGCTCTGCTTTCTCTATTTCTTCCCTATTGCCCCTTCTCCAGAAAGTAGAGAGCAGGTAGAGTAATGCTTTGGCGTCCTAAACCAGATTGCGTCCTCATCTGCTCAAAACCTCCTCTGGCTTTCCTTCTCACTCAGAGCAAGATCTAAATTTCTTCCTACAGCCTAGAAGGCCTTATGGGCTCCACTCCTTGCCTACTTCCCTGCAGCCAGCCACAGTAGCCTGCTGTTATACCTCAAACATAAGCATTCACGGCACGTCCCCACCTCAGGGACTTTGCACCTGCTGGCCTCTTTGTTTAAATGCTCTCCCTCTAATACTCATACATCATTCAGCCTCCATTCCCTTGGGCCTCTGCTTAAATATCACTTTATCAGTAGAGCCTTTCCTGCCAGCCCACTATACATGTTATTTCTTCAAGATAACCTTTTCTGTTTTTAAGTTGAACATCTCTGACAATTGGATGGATCTTACAACTGATGACATCTTAAAATTGTAACTGGAAGCATTCTTTCCTTTTTATTGTTATATAAATATAAGTGCATATTCGCAATTGCTCATGTCTTTGTTTGACAAAATATAGTAATATAACTCTACCTGCTCTCTTTCATATCATCAGTTTTTATGTCCAGTTTGCTTTTCCTCCATATCACCCTGTGGTATATTACATATTTAGTAATTTAACTGCTCAGTATCTTTCTACTTCAACTAGAATGTAAGCCCCCTTAGAGGGGGAGTTTTGCTCCTTTGGGTCACAACTGTACCCCCACATCCAGAACTGTGCTTGGCACCTATTAGACATTCATAAAATCCTTGTTAAATGAAAGATTCTCTCTAATACTTTATTCAGATATAAGCCCTGGCACCCTCCCCATTACCACCACATCCCTAGCATTAAGGGGTAGCTAACAGAAAGATGACAGATTCCCGTAGATAGTAACAGAGGAATATAGTTTCTGTTGAAGCCATATGCATGGAACCTGGGAACAAAATACTACCTATCTAGTGAAAAATCATAGACATACCTTGCAATAATAAAATCTTAAAATACTTCTACTGATCAAATGGCGGAAAAGTAAGCATCAGACATCTTAATAACACAATTGGTTGATGAACTTGGGCTAAACGAGGGGCTCTGTCGGATCCTAGAAAATGTTTTTCTAGAACTATCCCCAAGGTCGTTCAGTCAGAAATTTGAAAAACAATTTCATTTTAATAACAGATTTCCATTTTCAATATGTTCCTAAAGATTTCCTGTCTTTACTCAGAATACCAGCTACGACACAGAACAGTTCCGCTGATGTGTAAATATCTACAATGAGGGAGGAAGACCTGCTAAAAACCTTGAAGCTGCCCAAGTGCATCCATTCGCAGAGGATCAAGTGTAGGTACAGATTTCCAAAAGGTGTGAAATATTTTATGCTATTTATATTTTATGGGATTTTAAGTTTTTTTTTTGTAGTTAAGCCTCTGTAAATAAATGATTTAATAGTGTACCCTCTGAACCACAAGATCATTTCTTTTGTTTTTGTAACTCAGTGAAAACTTTAAAATGCTATGAGTGGGGTCTCAGGAGAGCAGTTCCCAATTTGTTCAAACAAAGAAATCTATAGCAAATTCCATGAACTCATCTCCTAACAGTTGCCAAAATTCGATGTTTCATATGTTCTTCTATGGACATGAGCCTTTCAGTGCTTTATGGACGACAGACTTGCCTGTGGAAATATAGTGGCTTTGAGTAGCAGATGTCCCTGTGAATGTATCTCCCTCACTAAGGTTATATTTTCTGTCTTCTAACTTAATGGCCAGACCAATTTTAAGGAAAATTGGGTTGAGAGAAGTATTCTGAGATTGAAGCTTTCTGTGTCAAATACTGCACCCTGGGGCCATTTTTTTACAGCTGGGAGAGAATGGGCATGGTGCATGATGACTGGCAGACCCTCGGGAATGAGAGCACTTTCAAGTGTCACAATCAACCTTACATATTTTGTCTTGCCTTCAGAGACCCTTAAATAGAAACTCCCTACACTTAAAATAATGCATTCATGGTGGTTCCAGAAGACACTATTCTCCTTTGAAAATAAAAACAAAAATCATGTTCTTCTCTTTCAGCTCTGGGTCCTGGCTTTCTGTCATTTGCATTTGAAAAATCTTCAACACCTCTGAAGTGAGAGACTTCAGATTTTTCTAGCTGCTTAGAGTACATGGTTTGGTAGACCTCAATGTTCCTAGGACCGTTGATTTTTCCCCCCCTGCCCTTTCAGTCACAGGAAAAGTTCCTGTGTTACAATTCAGTGCCATGTCAGAGAGACACTGCTTCAATGACCCCTTCCCTCCTGCTCATTGGCTGTTTGGAATCTAGTCAGACCTAGAGGAAGTTTTCTTTCATCTCTCTTGTCTCTCATATGGTATGCAGGAGGAACATTGGAAAAGTCTTCTTGTTTTTTGTTTTTTGTTTTTTAGATTATTTATTTATTTATTTGACAGAGATAGCCAGCCAGCAAGAGAGGGAACACAAGCAGGGGGAATGGGAGAGGAAGAAGCAGGCTCCCAGCAGAGAAGCCCGATGTGGGGCTCGATACCAGAACGCCGGGATCACGCCCCAAGCCAAAGGCAGATGCTTAACGACTGCGCCACCCAGGCGCCCCGGAAAAGTCTTCTTTTTTAAAATAAAATCTCTGGGGGCATATGGGTGGCACAGTCAGTTAAGCGAATGACTCTTGGTTTCAGCTCATGTTGTGATTTCAGGATCATGAGATCGAGCCCAGCGTCAGGCTCTGTGCTCAGCACAGAATCTGCTTGTCTCTCTCTCCCTCTTTTCCTGCCCCTCCCCCCTCAAATAAACAAATCTTGAAAAAATAAAATACATATCTCTGAATATTTATTAATTTTTTTCTGGGAAAATGAAAATAATTTGAAAAGATTTGCAAGTGAATCAACTACCCATCAAACAAACAAAGGAAGCTAAGTAAAGCAGCGGGGGTTTGTTTGCATTACTGGTTGATTTCAGGGAAGGTGTTATGTAAACCAAGACAAGAAAATGTTGTTTGACTCTTGACCAGGAAAAGACCTCTCTTTTTTCTTTGTTTTTATTCTAAAAGATTGTATTTATTTATTTGACAGAGAGAGAGAGCGCAAGCAGGGGGAGCAGCAGGTAGAGGCAGAAGGAGAAGCAAACTTCCTGCTGAGCAGGGAGCCTGATGCAGGGCTAGATCCCAGGACCCTGGGATCACGACCTGAGCCGAAGGCAAATGCTCAACCAACTGAGCCACCCAGGTGTCCTGGAAAAGACCCCTCTTAATGAATAAATCACTCTATGTGTTTTACAACTCATCTACTCCTTCATGCAAGCTGCACACAGACTTTTTCAAGTTGATGCTATGCTGATCCTTGAAAGTCAACACTCTTCTGAGCAAACTGTCCCTGATACCCCTCAAAGGAGACAACTACTAGTATATAAAACTGTCGGTATGATAGCATAGCATGGGATCTATAATTAACTGTAGAGCAATGAGCATCAAACCACAGTATGCTTAAGAGTCAACTGAGAATATTGTTAGAGCAACTAAATCAGAATCCCTAAGTGGGCCTGGGAGTCTGATTTTGATTATTTATGCCAGATGATTCAGATGTAAGTGGTCTGTAGCCCAGATGCTGGGAAGTCCTGGCTTACAGAGTTGACTTCTCTAGGGGTAGTTTATGGAAGAACCCCACTAGCTTAAAGGTATCTTCTCCCTTACTTAGGCTTATCATGTTATCTAATAGAACACCATTTTTACTGAGGTATTGGGGTGGCACTATCTATTAAAATATGATATTAACCTGAAAAATAAATATACTGAATATATCAGGGACTGTGAGTATACTGAGCATAGACAAGACTTCAAACAGGAGCAGAATTCTGAGAGACTGGAATAGGGAAGAACTAATGGGCAGCAGAAACATCTGGAATGAGTCACTACATTAGAAGCTGTAGCAGCTAGGGAATAGCAGATCACTGAGGAGTAGGAGGAGAGACTTCTAGATTTGACTAAAAATAATATGTTGGCTATATCTATGCATCACCTTCCAGTTAACAAAATATTCTCATGAACGCTTTTAATTTTATGCTTGTGACCATCCTCATAAAGAAATTAGTGGTATTAGAAGTAGAGTATAATAATTACAAAAAAAAAATGGCTCTAGCGTCAGATTTTCCTGGGTTGAAATCCCCATTTCACCACTTACTACCTTTGTGAATTCAGACAGAAAATTTAACTTCTGTGTCCCAGTGCCCTGAACTGTATAGCAGGAATAATGATATGCCTACCTTACGGGGGTGTAACAAAGTAAGGTAAACAGAACATTTAGTTGTCACAGTGTCTGAAACCTACCCCTAGATCAAATGTAAACTTTTCTTATTTTTCATTTGAAAGGAAACTAAGACTCAGAATATTAATAACTGGGTCATTACACCCAGTGATTAAGTTCACAGGGACTGAATACAGTGTTCTGGCTCCTGATCCCATATCCTGACTCTTTCTTCTACACTATCTCCCTTTAAAAGGACAAGGTGGAGACCAAGAAATGAAGACCTCACTTACTTCAAAGTTGCTTTAAAAAGTGCATTTATAATTTATACCTGGCTTATTGTGGCAAACGCCTCTGTGAAAGTGGACTAGTAGATTGTCTGAAATATATCCAAATAATTCTGACTCACAGAGTTGGCAAAATACCCAGATCTGTGGGACTTCACAATTGTTGTTTAGATGCAAGATTTCAAACTAATCCTTGAGCATTGCTAGACTCAATGAAGTGCTCAGAGATCCTGAAGAGGTTAAACTGAATATATTCTAAGCAGAGAATAAGTTCTCCTCATACCTCTAGGGCTTGGATCTGTGCTGAGATGCCCTTTGTTGATACATGAACCCTGGCTTTCTGTTTCATAGGAGCTGCCTTGGAGGCAAGAGGCCCCCGGGGACCACAACTGGGGCTACCCTAAGCATGGCATTGCTTCACCAGTAGTACCATCTACGTACCTTTGGAGAGAGCCCCCCTCCCCAAAATAATGTAAAGTGTTGACTCTGGGAGATAATCAGGTGATGCCCTAAAGCATAAGACTCACTTCAGGTAGAAGACTGATTGATCCGTAGTTTCCTAATTGACCCCCAAGTGTTTGTGCAGTGTTGAACATAGCACACTGTCAACATAGCTTGCTACATAGTCTAAGTCCTTTCTGCTGCGTATACAGAGAATATATGTGTATACATATTATGGATGAAAGAAGAAAAACAGAGACAAAATTATTTGTGGATGCCAAATCAGAAGGTATAGACACTATAGCAGTCTGTGACTAAGAATGCCACAGACCAGCAGGCGCCCTCTGACCCTACTACCACTGGCTCCGCAAACGTCATGTAGAGTATGACACTTCCTAATGCATTCACCAATGACATCTACTACTTTTTCCATAGGGAGTAAGTTACAATAAAAATAAAACACTCCTAGCAACTCTTGCAAAAGTAAAATGCACCAAAGGTGTGATTGTCTTAAAGGTTTTGATCTAAGTGTTAAACAGCAATGGTTATAAAGCATAACGTGAGAGTCTCCTTCTCTCACTCTCCTAAGTACTGAACTCTGAATTACCCAGTTAGCACTTGGAGCATGTGCTCTGCATTATGTATGGGGGAGAAATATTGACAGTGAGTGCACTTAACTAAGCCCACCCCATGCTCTGAGGTTAAAACCAGAGAGTATCTGTGATCAATTCCCTCATGGAGCTGTTAAAAAGCCAATGTGTACAAGACTCTGGTTTCCAGATGAGCCCCACAACATGTTTATTAAGTAGAAAAACCACTGGACTAATGCATATCAAGTGGCTAGGTACAAAGGAAAACTGATCTGGAAAGGGTTTTAACCTCTGGTCTGCAGCGTCCCTTTCCTTTGTGTCCTGTGGGTTTTTAGTTAAAAGCTTTGACAGATAAGCACTGCAAGTCATCTCTTTTTCAACTAAGTAGAAAGTTTTGGTTTTCCTTAGGTTTTGTTTTATATTCACAATTCAGGATTCCCATTTATCTCATGCTATTTCTATAGAAGCCTTACACCCAGTACTGCTTATGGTTAAATGTTTGGGAGTAGAGAAGCAATGGGCCTCTAAACTTTAGGTCCCTAAGAAAAGTTCTGCAAAGGACCTACTCCCCACAATCTGTAGTCCTCAGGATAAACATAGGACCATTTCCTGCCTTAGACAGGAGATACCATAAAATTTTAAACTGACAGCACTAAACTCATGTTCATGGAATTTTTTTTTAATAACAGTAACTTCTATTCTCACTATTTCTAGCAAAAGTAATTTCATCCTCTAGCTACAGACATAGTCTTGCTCATTCCTATTGAGTATCCAAATGTTACCACTGTTCTGGGCTCTGAGTTCAAATGATCATAACAAGTGTTCTGTCACTTAGTTTAGAGCCTGGTGACAATGAGGGCAAAGCCTGCTGCAGGTCTGACTTGGAATAATAGTGATGAAATCACTGTAAGAGCCAGGTTGGAAAGGTCAGCAGGTCCAGATTCCCTATCTGACTCAGCCAGACCACAGGTTAGGCAGACTCTGGTTTGGCTTGCTATGTGATGACATTCTGGTACTCTAAAAAACTCTTAAATCTACAAGCAGCTTTCTAGAACTCACTGTAATTTCAAATTTGTGTGTTTGACAGTATATATGCAAAATTTCAGGTGAGAGAATCTCAATTCAAACTAGTCGAGAATAAAAAATCTTGGCAATGAAAGTCCAAAAATAGATTTTGTTTCTACTACAGCTGGGTCTAGTTCCACAAATTATTAATAATCAGTCTCTTCCCCCTGTCTCTGTTTCTCTCTCTTTCCTTCCCTCTCTCCCTCCCTTCATCTCCCAGCTTTGTTTTTCACTCTGCCAGTTTCACTCTCTGGCATATTTTCTTTCCATATAGAGGGTAAGTTTGCTACACACAGCTCTAAGAAGCATTTCAGCCCTGTAGCTTTCATACATGACCTGGCGAGGACACCAAGGCATCAGCCTGGGTCACATGACCACTCCTGAAGCAATCCCTATGGTCAGGGTTGGGGGGCGGTGAGGTGTTCTAATTGGCCAGTTCTAAGTCGGATACCTTCTCCTGGGCCTATGTGGGCAAGCAGAGTTAAAAGAGAACAGGACATGATGATTACTCAAATAAAGGGATAGTTGACAGGCAAAAAATATATTTCACTTTACTGGTCATGGTCAATCAATTTATCACTGTCCAGCACTCAGGCTGGTTTTGTATCGCAAATATAAACTATGCTTTGTATTGGTTTTCTTCTATGCAGGGTAGTTTACAACCTCCATTTTCTTCAGTTAAGCACTGAAGCAGTTGGCGTGTTTTCATGTTATGGTTCATGGACACTACTAAAGAAGTTTTTTCCCCTGGGGGAAATATCTCCAGGGTTTATAATGCTTTTCATAATCTTACTGAGCTAAAAAGTTTTCCATCTGCGCAGGGGATGTGTTCTGGTGTTGTCCTCAAAGCTTCTTGTGGCTCGCAGAACAGTGAGGTAAGTACTAGCATACTAATGGATCTATTGTGTCTGTGTTCCACTTTATTAATTAAGGGGACAAGGCAGGCTGGGCTGCACAAAAACCTATCAAGTAGCCTTGGAAATTTTCTTGAGGCAACTAAGCTTGTAGGGGAGCTGCAGTTTTCCAGATCTTCCAAAAGTCTCTGGATTTTTTAAAAGTGAAGTGGCAAAGTGGATTAGTCCTATTTCCCTGTAGTTTAGAATTTAGGAATGAAATCACAGAGTAAACTGTAGCCAAAACCATTCTGTTATTCCATGGGTTTTTGACTGATGATGTCCTACAAAAGTCTATAAGGATGCTAATCAGGATTTCTTACAGTGTCCAATACAGGGCATGATTTCAATCAAATCAATGCACTAGACTAAGTCAGCCAGATGTTGCTTTGATGTTAGTGATTAAAATGAAAAGCTAAAGTTGTTCAATATTACATGTCTTCATCTTTGAGAAAATTTTGACATGTTTCTTTCTTATAAATCAAATTGCTAAGAGATAGTTTAATTTTCATAGGGATAAATATCTAAATATTTTGAGGCAAGTAGGACCACGCAGGTCTATACTCCTTACCAAGAGCTCTAAAAACGTCCATATCATAGTTTAATTTCTTTGTAGTTCCAAAGCTCAAGCTGCATTCACTATTACTCATATTTCTGTACCTGTGTAGAAAACTGATGAAGGGAACTAAAGAAATACATCCTAGACCTTTGAATGATATAGATAGATGATTTTTCCTGTTCCAAACGTCTCTCTACACTGTTTTCCTCCCAGACTGCCCCCCTCTTTGAATACTAGCTCTTCGTTAAAATCACCTTTTAAAGCTTATGACTAGAACAGAATCCTCATCATACGAGTACTATAAACTGACCACATAGATGTTATTGCATTTATCTCTACAGATACAGAAAGGTACTGTCAAACTCATGGGTAAACACAGTGAGCTACGAAGGTCATGACTCTATGACCTTCATCAAATGTCCACAAAGTTTTTTTTTTTTTTAAAGATTTTATTTATTTATTCGACAGAGATAGAGACAGCCAGCGAGAGAGGGAACACAAGCAGGGGGAGTGGGAGAGGAAGAAGCAGGCTCATGGCAGAGGAGCCTGATGTGGGGCTCGATCCCATAATGCCGGGATCACGCCCTGAGCCGAAAGGCAGACGCTTAACCGCTGTGCCACCCAGGCGCCCCGACAAAGTTTTTAAGCACACATTAGCCTGCATCTTTCTCTCCAAACTTGTAAGACGCACATTACTGGTTCTTGCCATGTTTACAGATACAACTAAGATCAGCTGCCTGCATGGGAGTCACAGTTGCTAATTTGCCATGTTTTTGCCATTTATCATTTATCCAGATACAACTACTAATTAGCTACTGTTGGTAAACTTAGATGTGCACACAAGTCAATGCCTTGCTAATCTGGTTCCTCCTATTTGCTGATTTCTGTAGTTACAGACATATCAGCAAACAACACGGTTTGGATGGTTTCTGTTCCAAGAAGCTAACTGTTCCTCAATTAGAGTAAGTAATTAGAAAAGCAAATTTAACACCAAATGCAGTCATCCTGTTTGAAAGCTGGCACATTTGGATCATGGGATGTTGGTGATTGAAGTCTCAAGGTAAAGACAATACTGGTGTGTGGTTGGGGAAAATAATTCAATTTTAAATAATTTCATTGAAGTTTTAGTTTGTGACAGATAACATGAGTCAATTTCTTTTTTCTTTTTCTTTTTTCTATCCTTTCCTTGCAAGAAAGCCCACATTAGGTTCAGAGCAGCATTGTGCACAGGTAGAAACTTACTCCTCTCAGTCCTTTTTGCACAAAGAGGTAGCCACAGTACCTTCTTTCTAGTCAATGAGGTGGAAGTGGATATCTGCTGGAGGTTCCTGGGACAGCCTTTGTTTTATTGATGAAAGAGAATATATTTGTGACTGGTCCATTCGTTTTTCTGCTTTGTATAGAACCAAGTATATGGATGTGAGGACATCATGTTACAATCATAAAGGAAAACCCAAGAATATTGCTTATGTATATGCTGTAGCCATGAAAAGATATTGAACTAAAAGCTGCAGCCCCCTTCATCTGGCCTTCTTGATTTATGAGAAAAATAAATCCTTACTTTAAAAGTCACTATGAATTTTTTTTTGGTTACTTGCAACTGAATGCACTGAACTGAACATGGACTTCATTTTCTTTCTTTTTTTAATTTATTTATTATTTACTTGACAGAGAGACAGCCAGCGAGAGAGGGAACACAAGCAGGGGGAGTGGGAAAGGGAGAAGCAGGCTCCCAGCGTAGGAGCCTGATGTGGGGCTCGATCCCAGAATGCCAGGATCATGCCCCAAGCCGAATGCAGATGCTTAACGACTAAGCCACCCAGGCGCCCCTGAACTTCATTTTCTTTCACACCATTCAACCATTCTAATCACCAGGTGAAAAGATTTACCACCAGCCAAGATAGTCACAAAAACAGGCTCTGAATTCCATTCAACTTAAACTCATTACAACTACATAAACATTTGAGTTGTAGTTTACAGGGTGTTTTCTGATATGCATTATACACCTGCAGATTGTTTATTTAATAATATTAGCAAGATATAATTAACCTCTTTTTCTGAGTCAAATAAACTAAGGGTCAGAGATGACAAGCAATTTTTTAAAGGACACAGAGCTAATAAATGGAAAAGTCAAGACTAAAGCTCAAGTTTTCCAATTCTAGGTCTGGTTTTTCTCTAGAAAGCACTGCACATGTGTCAAAGAGGAATGGAGACAAGAATGTAGTCCAGACTTCAATACCAGGAGTGGAAATGTTTGCCTACCCCAAACCTGTAGGTAATGGAAATTGCATGTAAGATAGACTGAAGTAAGAGGGTTGGAATCTAGGTAGGGTGTGTGTGTGTGTGCGTGTGTGTGTGTGTGTGTGCATGTGTGTGTATGTATGAGTGGCTCTTAAGTTGGAGCTCTGGGATGTCACCGTCTATGAGTCCTAGTGGTTTTATGCTCTTACTTTTCAGCAGTGTGACCTCTTCGAGTGGGAACCCACTATTCATTGGAGCAGTACCAAAAACTATTGACTCTGTATCTCATTGATAACCCGAGCTGAAAATATGCTCCATATTTCTCAGCTTCCTTTCTTTTTGGCAATTATTTGCTATTGGAGAAGTTAACTACATTACTGAATTCTGGGAAGCGGCTCAGAGAGCCAGTTTACATAAATGTATAAATAAATCAAACTGAGGTACAGCAAATTATGTTAGAATTTTCTAGTATTTGTGACCAAAATCATAAACATGTATTAGCATTTATTTTGAGCAGCAGTCAGGTGCTGTAAACTAGGTAATTCTGTCATGCCCAGAGGGTTAAGTCATGATTCTTGATTTATAATACCTGTGCTTTACCCCAGAGACGAGTAAGTAATGGTCTAAGGACATTCAGTATGATGTGTCAACCCAGTGGCTCTTCCAAAGACAAATCACCACAGGCCATGTCATTTATGGTCATTTCCTTATCTCACTCATAGGCAGGCTTGGTGGTCCTCAGCTGCATATGTTTTGGAAAAATGTTTGATTTCTATTCTGCACATAGCCAAGGATCCTCTTGGCTGGTCCTGTAGGACCCCCTCTGGGTTCTTGGATCCAGCTAGCCTGCATCAATAGTATCATTAGCTATTTCAGTCACAAAAGTTTCTTTGAAGAAGGACTGTGCTTTATAACTTTCTATATCTTCTATAACCTTCCCCACAGTGTCTTGCAGTATAGGCCCTAAGTAACAGGAGAAACCCTAAACAAGAGGAACCGGGTGTAGAAAGGTAGAAACCAAAGATCAACTTCAAACTTCAACTATTTTACAGTTTCGCCTAAGGTTAACTCAGGCTAAGAAAAAACACAAAGGTAGCTCATTGAGCCATTCCAGTCCTGTATTTTGCCTGAGGCAGCACAAGATATGGTTCTTCCCTTTGTAAGCCAGTGACCCTAGAATGTCTGGCATTGACCTGAAGGCATAACAAGGCTGTTAAGGATGGTGTCTCCACTGTTCCTTGAATAAAAGAGAGAACATGCCTGAAGATAGGGTGATGAGAATGAAGACAACATAACTGTAGCACAGGAAAATATTGCTGCCACAGACATTTCTCTATCAATCTATTTAGCACCACTTCTGGTCCACTTGGCTCTGTTCCTATCCTAAGAGAGAAAGCAGTTGTGCTGGAGGAGGAGTGTTCCAGAGCATCAGCCAAATCCCAGTTTGAATGCTTAACAACTCACAGGGTTTATTAAGACTACTCCAAGCACTACACAGAAGCACATTAATTATACATTTCTGCTGGTGATGTCATTCCAAATCTCTGTGCCATTTGAAGCGGGCATTAGATCCTTCCTCCATTCCTGTGTGAAGCATTTGAGTAGCTGTATATCTGTTGAAGAGGGGCCATGTTGTTTCCTAGAACTGGCTAGGTGTCAGAAAAATAAGTCTGAAATAGAAATATACCAGATCATCTGCATCACTTAATGAATGGTGTGTGAATCTAATTTGGTACACAATTTGGCTATGAATCTTTAACATGATTTTTCCAACAGAATGAAAGGTATTGCATTAATGACATTTAATTAACACACAAAATAGATTGATCATTTTATTGCCAATGCATGAAACATCATTTTGTACATTATCTATAAAAAATGTTAACCCTATATTGAAGCCCCTTACTACTTAATTGGCCTCTAGGTCATTACATATTTCTGCCTTCCCTTGCCTCCTTCCTCCTAATAAATGCCTACTCTTCAGGAATAGGGATTTATTTTAAAATCAGTTTTGAACCACTTAAAGCTGCATGAACTTGAGCAAGAACTGTAACCTTACAGACTAATTGTGAGCATCCAGTGGCATCGTGGATATGAAGATGTCTTGTAAAATTTAAGCACTATGCAAATGTGAATGGTTATTATTATTGCTAACTTCTTTAACTGTGTGGTGTGGTCAGTAGGTAAGAGGCACTGTGCTGAGGGCTCTTCATATATTACCTCACTAATATAATTCTCACAACAATCCTGTCAGGTAAGTACTATTATTACTCTAGTTATACAGAAGAGGAAAATGAGACTTGGGGGGGTTAAGTGACTCGGCTAGTAGTGAAACAGCTACTAGATGATGAAGAAGTAAAACTCAATGCCAAACCAGTATAATACAGTTAAAAACAAAATACAGATGAAATTGTTCATTAGTTGCTGTTTGGGATTATCACTACTGAAGGGGCCAAGGGTCACCAACCCAAAATGTGCCACTTTGGCATACTGATTATTTTATTTTATTTATTTATTTTGGCAAACTAATTATTTTAAATATAAGTTACTTAAGAAACAGCTGATTCAAGGACACTCAGACTCTCCTCTGGCCCCTTGAAAGCCAGAAACAAATCTCCCATGTGAGAAATTACCCTCCCTGTACTAAGAATTAAAAAAAAAAAAAAGATACGCTTATCACCAGAGATAGGGATTTTAAATCCAAGGATTCTATAGAAACAAACCCTGTTAATTTTTCACTAATATACTACCTCAGCCCAAATTTTGCTTAGAATTCCTAATAAAAGCTCCCAAACATCTGCTTTTGTTTTTGTTTGTTTGTCTTTAGAGAGAGAAAGAGTTGGGAGGAGAGGAAGAGGGAAAGGGAGAGAGAATCTTAAGCAGGCTCCATTATCAGCAGAGCTTGATCTCAGGACCCTTGAGATCATGACATGAGCTGAAATCAAGAGTCAGACGCTTAATAACCGACTGAGACACCCAGGTGCCCCTGCTATCCATCTATGTATCTATTTCTATCAATTCCTCATAAATTCGTTGTCTCTTTGTGTAAAATGTATAAAAACTGCCTGCCTTGCCCATTTGTTTGGGTCTCAATTTCATTAGTGGGACTCTGTGAGCATGTAGTAAAACTGAGTTGTTGTTTTTTTTCTCTCCTGTTAATCTGCCTCATATAAATTTAATTCTTAGTCCAGTTGGAAGAGCTTGAAGGTAGAGGAAGAATTTTTCCTTCCTGACACACTACCACTGTTCCCCTCCAAAAGCATGGTGAATGCAATTTTATTTAAGTAAACTGTTTTTACTCTGAGGAAGCCTCAGGAAAACTCATTCTGTCTTTGTGTAAATTTGGAGTGTTCCCACTACCAGTGCATACTCTTTGGGAGTAAGGGTATGGTAGCCTGTTGAAACTTAGCCTGTTGAAAGACCCATCAAGAGCTGGAAATGGTGACACAACATCTTCAAATCCAGCACAACTCTCCCCCAAAATGATCCCACAATTCCTCCTTTAGTGGCTCTAGATGTTTTAGCTAAAAGGCCTGAGTGAAAATTCATGTTGCCCTAAGACTAAATGGCACAGCTATGTTCTTAGATCAATAATTTACCTGCCTCATCCCCTCTGTACAATTACTTACTTTCTTCCAATGTATCTGCTTGTCATAGATGCACAATAAGCATGAAATCACAAATGGCAGGAATTCTTGTGTCAGTCTACCATGTCTAGCACCTGCGGGCCCTACCAACCTTTCTGACATCATCTTGCACCTCTCACTTACTGGTGCCTTTGGTACCCTGACCTACTTTCTGTTCTTCAAATTCACCAACTTCTTTCCAGTCTTAGGACCTCTGTATCTATACTCTCCATGGCAGTCCCCTTATTATCCAGGTCTCAATGCAGAGGATACTTTCTCTGAGAGAGCTTCCTTGAATACCCAATCTAATACTTCCCTCATAGTCCCTTAATCCCTCACTTTGTCACACAAAAATACCCCGTTTTTGTTGTTTTTCTTCATAGAATTTATTACTACTTGAAGCTACCCTAGTCATTGTCTGTTCTGTGTATTATTTGTCTTTTCCTATGAGGTCCAAGCTTCTTGAGAGCCGTGTTTCATTAACCACTGTATCCCCTACATCTAGTTTCTGTTAAAACAACGCCTCTTAACTGTAGTGCTCAATACATATTTGTCAAATAGAGTAACAAACTGGTTGACACAATTGGTTCAATGTCTAGCACTGAAAGATCAATAATTTCCCTGAATTACTGTTGTATGAGGCTGGCCGTATGTAACACTACATTATGTGGGTAACATAAAGGGGGAAATTGTACCAAAACCTGTCTCAGTTATTTTTGTCTACCAAAACCCAGAGCTCAAGCCTCAGCATTCACCTGGTAGTTGTGTGCTGCATGAAAGGGAAACTACCTTTTGAGCACCATTAACAAGTATCTCCTAATCACTGCTTTAACAGATCTCAATGAAAAAAATGTGGGCCACAAAATAAGAAACGAATTCACAATATTTCCCTACAGGGGAAAAAATTTTAAGGACCACCGTGTTAAAGCCCTGTTAAAATAACCATTCTCAACAACTTGGAAATAACCCTGAAGTCGCTCTGAGATCACAGCATCCTTAGTTACTAGATACAAGGAAGAAAGACTAGACCTTAGGGTCAGATTGAAAGATTCAGTCTTAAATCTGAAGGAGGAAAAGCAGATACAGAGGAAAATTCAGGAAGACGCAGAGGCTCAAACAACACTCAAAGGGTTTTAGAAGAAAGCTGTGCGGCAACCAGATCAAGCTGAAGAAAGGGTGAAAGAAGGACGTGAAGTCAAGAGAGCAGACAGAAAATCAACACTATTAATAAGTCATGAACAAAAAGAAGAATCAAGGAATTTGAGTTAACAATGCTCAAGACCTCCAGTGATGTATATAGAAAAACACAATTTGTTATTACTAAATATACTGATAGTGGTAATGAACCCCCTTCTACAATGTGCTCCCACTGTTCTTTCAATCTCTAGTATAACAGGGAAGAATATAATATTCATGTAAAAAGGATCCTGCTAGAATGACATGTGGAGCTGAGAGGAACTTGAGACACTGCTAAATCAAATACCTTATATTCTGGCAGGACAATTGAAACGTACACACACGGCATCATGTGCTGGAGGTCATATGTACATATATGCACACATGAACACTCTGATACATGGTATAAGGGTATTCTATCCATGGTGACCTGAACTGGATGCATTATAATAATATGTTTAATTGTTTCCTTTTAGTTCTTATTCTATCTTACAACTTCAAAAGGATTTTTCAAAGCAAAACATTGTTGTCAAACAGGCAAAATGTTTCTTTTCTGAAGAGAAGGCTTTGCTGGGCCTATGAATCGTGTACGTGATAGATCTGGGCATTGGTTCTCTCTTCTGAAGGATGGGGCATGTGATCCTTGTTCCTTATCTATTGCTCAAAGACCACAGGAGAATAAATGAAATGATGTCCCTAAAGTTCTCTTAGCTGCTGGGGGCATCACAAATGTGAGGTAATATGTAATTTGGCCAGGCAGGTTTGTTAATTCTTAACAGCTATACAAGACATAAAGTGAGTTCCTATTACATGGAGCCTGTTGGAAGTGAAGAGTCTGGCTGCTTACCTTGAGTGAAAAGTTGGATTTGGAGCTGAAAAAGAAAAGGGCCCTGGTGGAAGGAATGACCTGGGAACCTGCCCAAGTCTCTTGAGGCATTTGTACACATGCCCACTTGTGCTCTTGTGGGAGCCTCCCCTGGATTATGACAATGCAAGGGAAGCAAAAGAAGCAGCACATGAATTACCCACGGGAACACTATACTAGAAGGAAAGAGCAAATTAAGAGACAAGATTCATGAAAGGCAGCTGGTCTGATCTGAAAAGGAGAGATTTTTAAAGGGGTTTATTCAAAAAGGGATCTTAAGTTAGTGATATAAGAAACTTCCTTCCTAACTTTTCCATAGCCAAGAATTTAGGGGTTCATTCCTTGGAAACTTAGCCTTTGTATTCCTTTTTAAATTTTTTAGGGACATCTGGGTGGCTCTGTTGGTTAAGTGTCTGCCTTTGGCTCGGGTCATGATCCCAGGGTCTTTTTTGGGATTAAGGGATTGAGCCCCATGTCTGGCTCCCTGATCAGCAGGGAGCCTGCTTCTCCCTCTCCCTCTGCTTTTCCCCCCACACTGGTGCTCGTTCTTTCTCTCTCTCTCTCGTTCTTGCCCTCCCTCTCTCTCTCGAATAAACAGATAAAATCTTAAAAGATTTAATATTATTGTAAAATAATTTCAAATTTACAGAAGTTTGCAAAATTAGCATAGAGAACATCTGTATACCTTTTCCCAGTTTTACCACTTTGTACTACTTTGCCACTTTTGTTCTCTCTCTCATTAAATAATTTAATGTTGATATATATTATATATGTGTGTTAATATATATGTAATAAATGTATATATGTATATTTTAAATTCATAAAATTTAACAGTAATACAATACTTATCTAATCTACAGCTTATATTCCAATTTTATTAAATGACCCATTTATGCCCCTTTTAGCATTTTTCTCCTTCAGTGAAGATCCAGCAGTTCATGGTTTATTTACTGCATTTAGGTGTCACATCTGATATTTCCTCTTAATTTCATTTTAGGTAATATACACCCAGTTGGAGTATTATATAAAGGATGTGTCCTCCTTGGGTATCCTGTCTGAAGGTACCTTATCCATCTGTCACTCATTGGTGATGTTAATTTTGATCACCAGGTCAGAGTGTTGTCCAGTTTCTCCACTGTCTAATAACTACTTTTCCCCTTGCAACTAATAAGCAATATGTGGGGAAACAGTTTGGGATTATGCAAATACTCTGTTTCTCATAAAACTTTTCTCCCTAAATTTAGTATCCATTGATAATTCTTGCCTAAAACATTTTTTTCTGTGATTGTTGCAAATAGTGTTTTCCCAAATTCACTATTCTCTCCACATTGATCAGCTGGCATCAGTTAGGAAGAGCTTTCCTTTTCTCCCCATTATTTGTTTGTTTACCTATTATTGATCAGTATGCATTCATAGATTCCTATTTTATTCAGTGTGTTATAATCCATTATGCTTCCTAATATTGAAATTGCACCAGATGCATACAATAGAAGTCCCTTCAAGCTGGCCCCTCTGTCCCTTTAACATGCTTGTTTTGTTTTTTGTTTTGTTTTCTTCTGTTTTTATTTGTTGTTGTTGTTGTTGTTATAACCTCCTAAACAATCAAATGATATAGGTTCATCTTATACTTGTCTGCCCTCGTCCTGGACTCAGCCATACCTCCCAATAGCCCTGGTTCCTTTTAAGGGACAATTACATTTAGAGACCAACATCTAGGCTTTAAGTATGCTCATTTTTCCTGAGACGTCATTGCTTCTTACACTTTCAACAAACACAGTATATCTGTTATCTCCGATTCCAA
The DNA here is from genome assembly GCF_002007445.2 of Ailuropoda melanoleuca. Lineage (NCBI taxonomy): Eukaryota > Metazoa > Chordata > Mammalia > Carnivora > Ursidae > Ailuropoda > Ailuropoda melanoleuca. The sequence continues at coordinate 59,359,989 of NC_048218.1, forward strand.
TCCAATCCCGCCAGGTTCTTCTTTGCCTTCCCTCATTCCATATTCCACACTCCCTGACTTCCCCAACATCACGACATTTACTCCTTTGCTCATTCCTACAATGCACACAAAGTACTTTCAAAACTGTTATACCCACATCACAACCAAAAACAAACAAACAAACAAAAGGATAAATAAAAGTTTAAGATTTGTTTGCAGTTCTTCCCTCCAGAATGAGGGTATGTGTTCAAAAGATAGTCGATGAACTTTATTGAATTTAAGTCATATCTTTTTAAATATATAATTACATCAAAATATTTGGATTAGTACTTTGTTTTTTCCCTTACATGTGGCTATGATCTTCATTTAAAAGACAACTGGGATTGCTTATTTCTGGCTGTGGCCAGTTATCTTCTTCCTATTCTAATGTTTTTGAATATAAAGAACACCAAAAATCTTTGAAAAGTCCAAACTATACAAAAAATTATACTCTAGAAGTTTCACATTTTCTCCTACCCCTTCTACTTTGTTTCCCTTGCCAATGCCTTATAATTATAAATAATTCCTTTAGTTATTTAGTTTATATCTACTATACTAAGCCGGTACATGTATATTTCATTTTTTCCCTTTTCTTACACAAAATTTAGCATGTGATATATACGCATTTATATATGAATAAGAAAGAAGAGATCCTACGATCATGCAAGTATTTTTACACTGCATCCACTGTCTGCATTAAATGGATAAAAACACAAGAGCAAGAGGGTTCTTATGACCTATTTTTTAATTCTGAGGTCTTCTATCCAGTTACTCAGCGCTAGTATATTTGTAGATTCTTTTCTTAATAATTAGATAAACAGACTGTATGTTACTCTTACTTTCATCTTTAACTAGACTTACTCAAAATCCCTAGTTTCATTAAAGCAACGATCTTCCCTAATTTCCACGACCACCCTTTTTTTAACCTTTACCCAAACAACGCTATCCCAGTTTGTTCCTCTTGAGTTGTAAAACAGAAAGCCAGCTACCTTCTATAGAACCTTCTCTCCATTTTTTACCCCTTTCTCTTTACTAACAGATTTGTCTTGATTTATTAGGTTCCCACTCTCACTTGGAGGTCATAGTATGCAAATTAAACCTTCAAGTCTAAAATCAATAATCACCCTCCATTGCCTTATATAATTAGCATTTTTCAAGATATTTTCCTATAAAAGCTGCTATAGAGTAGATTTCATATTCTAGTAAACATTTTGGGGAGCAGGGAAGAAAATTCTGGACAAGGAGCCAGGAGATCTCTCCTTGATACCTAGTTCTTTCCTGTAATGTATTTCAACTTCCTTAAACCAAATCAGCATGCTGGGATGTGTATGTTTGTGTGGTAAGGTATTTGTCTTCACCCAAAGAGAGATTTAGCCATTGTCATGGCCCCTGGGAGGCAACCTATAACCTATGGAATTTTCTGAGTGATAGGTGTGTTTTGTTATTAATGGTGAGCCCCTCAACCACAACTTCTAGTTTATGCTAACGAGCTGACTCATAGTGTGTTCCTAGATAGTTTATGGCCAAGAACATGACCCAGGATGAAAGCTGACACTCCAGCAAGGCCAAACATGTGATTAAATGGTTGGTGCTCAGAAGGTGGGGGTGGGAGGCTAGAGACAGAATGCAATAATTCAATTAATCATGCCTATGCAATAAAACCTTAATGAAAACTCTGGACATTAGAGCTCAGGTGAACATCGTTGGTGTTGATGCTGGGAGGATAACATGTCCCTGAGGATGATGAAAATGTCACGTTTTGAAACCTCCCACATTATTCCCTATGCCTCTCTTCCTTTGGGTGTTTCTAACTTATAGTCTTGCATTATAATAAAACTGCAGTCATAAATATAACACCTCCTTGAGTTCTGTGAGTCACTCTAGCAAGTTATCAAACTTAAGGTTGGTCGTAGGAACCCCTGAACTTGTAGCCAGCTGATCTGAAATGAGAGTAAACTTTAGGACCCTTGAACTGTGGCTGGTGTCTTCAGTGATGGTAGTATCATGAGAACTGTTTGCTCACATTGTGAAGTTTGCCTAACTCTTGAAATATAGAGTTTGTATTAAAAAGGAGTTAAGATATGATCTTTAAACTTCTTTATACCCCTAAAATTCCAAATTCATGATTCCATGCTATTTTCCATTTAGATCCTCATTTTCCCAATTCCTTGGTTCATTTGCAACCTGAGGAAATCAACCCATTGGAATATATATCTATATACATGTACAAATGAACAAAATCAATAGAATGGCATAAATCAATCTTCCTCCTGGAGACAGAAATGCACCACCAACAATAGGACGAAGAGAGAAAATAAGCTTTGCTTCCAAATTAGGCTGATAGTTTATGAATGATGTCAAGTGGAAAAACACATGCCTTTCAAGCATGCAATTCCTTGCAAGTGTGTGTCTGTTAAATGACATCATCACTGCTCTTTCAAAATTATGAGCCTTTAATTATTTCTATCCTAAAAGCAAGGGTCCATTTTCTGTCTAGTTATGACCTGCCTATGTTAAACATCGCCCAGGACCATACTCTGTTCTGCATAATTACCTCACAGTGAAAAGTTAGTAGATGAAAACAGAGAGACCTGCTTTTCTCCAAGCAATTCAAAACCTGAAAATTAGATGTCAGCGTTCACTCAGACCCAGCTATGTTTGCTGCAGTGCAGTAATTACTAAATGAAAAAAAAATTAGTTCAACGCATTTTTTTAAATTCACTGCCTCATACCTTTTCTAAAGTAGTCCATCAGCCTGGCAAAAAAATAAAACGCGAAGTGGGAATATGTACTAGACTGTGGGTCTTTGCTATAGTAAGAAAGCCCCAGCCCCCCTTGCTAATTCCAGCCTCTGCCCCAAAGCAAGTCTTGCTTGCTGAGATGACTTGAGGTGGTCTCACTCAATTGGGGCACATGTCTGGGCTTCTAGAATGGCAACCACCTCTAGGAAAGAGGCTGAGGAAAGGAAGCAGCAGGATGTGGAAGAAACATCATTAAATATTGTAGGAAAAAAATTCCAGAAAACCATTTTCTCTTAAGAAGGCTGTAACTACAGCAAGGTTCCTGCAAATCAGTACAAATTATTAAACCCCTCTTCAGGTTAATGGCAGTTCTAGAAGCGAGAAAGAAAAATGATCAGCCAGCATATAACTAGCACTTTTCTGAAGCTCATTTCACTTATTCTACAATATGTGTCAAATATTTACTATGTTCCAGGCACTATTTTAGGCACTATGGATATATAATGTTTAACTAGATATGTTACTACCTACAGGCCATGTAACTAGCTTATGGATTGCTGAATGTATGAGCACCCCCCAAGTGAACAGGTCTAGGGGGAAAACAAACAAACAAACAATTGACACAATTCACACTGGTAATTTCTAGGGCAGAAAACTTTGGTTTAATATGCAATCTCAGGAAATGGACAAGAAACTTATCATTCCAGTGTCTTAGAAGGTCTCTGTCACTCGTTTTCTTATATGTGATGTCCTAATTATGCATGGACACAGTAAAATAGCTTGAGGAATATTCTTTTACCCTCACATTTATTTAAAAAAAAACAAAAACAAAACAAGGAATCCCTAAGGCTTCCTAGAAGAAACAATGCAGGTAGAAAACACAAATAATCTTGCTAGATCGTTCTGAAAGCAGAGACATAAAGGCAGAGACCAAGTTTGTCCTATTCACTGTTTTATGCCCAATGACAAATGAAATGGCAGCAATGCATTAGGAGCTCAATGATCTTTTGTGGAATGATGAATGAATGGGTAAAGGAGATTCAGAGTGTTTTAGAGGAAGGACATGACACAGACAATAGGAAAAAAAATCTGCATTACCTAAAATAAAGCTATTATATGTCTCTTCTCATAGCAATTGAAGAACCAGCTACTTCCCATGAGCCACATTATATTAAAGAGGATTTATTGGCACTAATAAATTCAAGGCATCTTATCATAGACCTTAGGAGGAAGATATGAGCACAATCACTTACAGAACCATCTTTATGTATGTTGCTAAGCTGATTCAGAGGTTTATTATTTTCCCAGAGCACTTATTCAAGGGGTGATGCTGTGCCTCCCAAGATTCATCAAACCCACCATTTGCTACCCACTCTGTTGATTCAAGTGGGAACAAATGGTTGAGCCAGAAGAAACCTGGAATGTAACTTTAGAGACTCTGACCTTGGACAAGTCATTTCCTATTTCTAGGCTTCATTTTCCTCATTTTCAAAATAAGAGCATTGATGCCAATGATATTGAGTATCCCTTCAAGATCCTCAGTTTTATGATTTAAAAATCTGAGTAGCAATTATGGGTACAAGTGGATCTCCACCTACATTTAAAGGTTAGTATTTTGGAAGAGATTTTTGAATGTAGCTATTCAAAGTGGAGACTAATCTATGGGTATCTCAAAGGAAAAAAAATGTCAAGAAGCAACTTTTAATAGCAAAAAGGGATTTCTAGAAACTGTATAGTACTTCTCAAAGAGTCCGGAAGAATGCCTGACAGAAGATATGCAATCTTAAGAGAATAAAGAAAAATGTTCACATAACATCATCTAGAATACAGAATTGCAGAGCTGATAAAGTAGAATGGGGGGGGTGCTTTTCACTATGATTCTCCAACAATAAAAAGTGACAAACAATACTTAGGACTATCGATCAATACAGAAAGGGTAGAAAATTAAAAGCAGTCTTGGACTTTTAATAGAAAGATATAAATATGATCTTACTGTTCAGGGAATAAGACCTGTGGTGAGAATATGAAAATGGAAGAGAAATTTTCTGATTTGGAATCATGGTAGAAAGTATCTAGGCAAAAACAATTAAGATTGTTAATTGAAGTGCTATTATGTATGTACATATCGCTGTTGTGGTATACATTGCACTGCACTGTAGGGACTCTTCAAATATTAGTTTCCTCCACTAGATTGCGAGTTTCATGAGGGCTGGAACTTACTTCTTAGGACTTACTATAGTTGCTACAACAGTATAACTCAATTTTTGTGGAATTAATGCTAAGCCAGTGTTAACTGTATGTCAACTACTTGGATAAAAACACAAAACATGGACAAATACATGATTCAACTTACCTGAGGTATTGAAAATAGTCAAACTCATGGAAACAAAACAGAATGGTGGTTGCCAGTGACTGGAGGTAAAGGTGGGAAGTTGCTGTCCAATGGGTATGGAGTTTCAATTTTGGAAGACAAAAAATGTTCTAGAAATTTATTATACAGCAGTGTGAACATATTTAACACTACTGAATTTTACCTTTAAAATGGTTAAAATGGTAAATTCTATGTTATGTGTTTTATAGCATCGTTAAAATTTTTCATTATTAAAAAATGAAAACCATCTATAATAAAGTTACTTGACCAAAGATACCTAAATATGTTAAGATACTGATGGACAGCTGGTTTTAGAAGCCAGGGAAGAAATTATTTACTCGGAATGTCCATACACTTTCTTTTTTTAAAACTTAAATTCAATTAGCCAACTTATAGTACATCATTGGTTTCAGATGTAGTGTTCAATAAATTATCAGTTTCATATAACACCAGGTGCTCATCACATCATGTGCTCTCCTTAATGCATACACTTTCTTACTATAGCCACTAGGAGGGCTGTGTTTAAAGAATGAGTAACATTTGACTGGCTAGGCTCTCAAATGCATCCTGGAAGCACAGCTCCAGTGTCTTGCTGCTCAAGGACTCCAGCCATCTGACCCCTTCTAAGGAGGCATGGACAATCTCCGTGAATAATGCTCTTCTCATCCTCCACTACGCTGGCCTCCATAGCCATGAAGGGCAATGTGCGTTTAGAATTCCCTTGTGACAACTGGACTCCCATGTGTGAAACAAGCTGAAATTCAATTAAAGAGGATGTGGTGCCTGCAATCTTTCATTAAGTCCCTTGGCAGCAAACAGGGCTGGAGACATTCCTTTTTTTTTTTTTTTCTTTATCCTGGGAACTACCTTTTGGGTTGTAATTCTGAGTAAGGAGGGATATAGGGACTTCTCCAGAATTCGGTCCTGAAAAATAACATCTCAGATTGAAATTTAGAGACTGTCAATAAACAACCTCACGCTCCTGCAGGAAGATGCAGAAGAATGGATCTGATCGCATTTCTTATCAATACCGTAAAGGAGGGTAGAAAGCAGGTGGTAAGTTTGACGGTAATAGTTTTCAGCAGCTCTGACAAGCCAAGAAACTTCATCCGTTCATCACACTTTTCTCTCTCTGCTGATTTTAAATGCAAGCCCCTTACTTCAAGCCTGACTGACTTCTCTCTTGATTCAGAGTAATTGGGATCCTCAGAGGCTTCCCAGAGGAAACATTTGCTGGTGTATCATCTCTGGGTGTTAACAATAGATACTGGTTTGGCTTATGTTTAGTATCTTTGGGTATCACCTTGGAGCCTTAGAGCATTGGGCTGCTGAAACCCAAAAAGCCCACAATGGGGAAAAAGTCAAAATAGCCGCTTCTCTCCTACCTAGACCATCACCCATTTCAATTATACCGTGTAATAGAAACCATGATACAGTCTGAAATTTTGAGAGCAAAGTAGTCTTGAAATACTTCCAAACTTTCTAAACCACGCTACATGTATGCATGTGTTGATATAGGAAAACATTAAGTACACATTGCAATCACATTGATTACTACTTGTCATCATTACAGATGGGCCTGAAGAAGTCTAGGATTTTAATGAGCCAGTATGGATTTCATGTTCTACTTTTGATCTCAGAGACAGCAGTAGCTCCTTTCAGTGGAGATTGATTCCAACAAGCCTGAAATTTTTAAGGTCAGCTTGTTTCCCTTTGAATGAGATGCCTATCTTACTAAATGGACAAAACACAAGAATCAGATCTTTAGGGTAAAGTGGAAGAAAGAAAAGAACGATTTTCCAGGGAACCTGATTCATTAGAGAGTTAGCATGGACAATTCAGAGCTCTTTCATCAACAACTTTCAATATCCAGCTACTTCAGCTCTTCTCTTCACTTTGTCAGTGCAAAATATTACAAATGAAGAAATGTTACTTATAATATCCTCCAGTCTCTGGAACACATTTTCTTTGAATTTAGCAGAATGATTTTCTTTTTTATTTACTTACCTGATCACTTATTTCAACACTAATATTTATATGGATATCATTATATATATCTTTGATGGAAGAAAATTTTGAAGAAACTTGTGTTTTTGTCCAGTAATTCTAAAAGTCAAGACTCTTGAGTACTGCCATCTTGGTGTGATTGCACTCTCTCACCATTCCTTCCATTATGTGTGTGTGTGTGTGTTTAAGTATGTTAGTAGACCTGACTAATACATCCTTGTCCCTACAATGTAACTATTAGCTTGGATCTTGGAAATGTTTGAGTCAAGGGGAGAACGAATACACGATAAGCTAAACTNCTGGAACTTACTTCTTAGGACTTACTATAGTTGCTACAACAGTATAACTCAATTTTTGTGGAATTAATGCTAAGCCAGTGTTAACTGTATGTCAACTACTTGGATAAAAACACAAAACATGGACAAATACATGATTCAACTTACCTGAGGTATTGAAAATAGTCAAACTCATGGAAACAAAACAGAATGGTGGTTGCCAGTGACTGGAGGTAAAGGTGGGAAGTTGCTGTCCAATGGGTATGGAGTTTCAATTTTGGAAGACAAAAAATGTTCTAGAAATTTATTATACAGCAGTGTGAACATATTTAACACTACTGAATTTTACCTTTAAAATGGTTAAAATGGTAAATTCTATGTTATGTGTTTTATAGCATCGTTAAAATTTTTCATTATTAAAAAATGAAAACCATCTATAATAAAGTTACTTGACCAAAGATACCTAAATATGTTAAGATACTGATGGACAGCTGGTTTTAGAAGCCAGGGAAGAAATTATTTACTCGGAATGTCCATACACTTTCTTTTTTTAAAACTTAAATTCAATTAGCCAACTTATAGTACATCATTGGTTTCAGATGTAGTGTTCAATAAATTATCAGTTTCATATAACACCAGGTGCTCATCACATCATGTGCTCTCCTTAATGCATACACTTTCTTACTATAGCCACTAGGAGGGCTGTGTTTAAAGAATGAGTAACATTTGACTGGCTAGGCTCTCAAATGCATCCTGGAAGCACAGCTCCAGTGTCTTGCTGCTCAAGGACTCCAGCCATCTGACCCCTTCTAAGGAGGCATGGACAATCTCCGCGAATAATGCTCTTCTCATCCTCCACTACGCTGGCCTCCATAGCCATGAAGGGCAATGTGTTCGTTTAGAATTCCCTTGTGACAACTGGACTCCCATGTGTGAAACAAGCTGAAATTCAATTAAAGAGGATGTGGTGCCTGCAATCTTTCATTAAGTCCCTTGGCAGCAAACAGGGCTGGAGACATTCCTTTTTTTTTTTTTTTCTTTATCCTGGGAACTACCTTTTGGGTTGTAATTCTGAGTAAGGAGGGATATAGGGACTTCTCCAGAATTCGGTCCTGAAAAATAACATCTCAGATTGAAATTTAGAGACTGTCAATAAACAACCTCACGCTCCTGCAGGAAGATGCAGAAGAATGGATCTGATCGCATTTCTTATCAATACCGTAAAGGAGGGTAGAAAGCAGGTGGTAAGTTTGACGGTAATAGTTTTCAGCAGCTCTGACAAGCCAAGAAACTTCATCCGTTCATCACACTTTTCTCTCTCTGCTGATTTTAAATGCAAGCCCCTTACTTCAAGCCTGACTGACTTCTCTCTTGATTCAGAGTAATTGGGATCCTCAGAGGCTTCCCAGAGGAAACATTTGCTGGTGTATCATCTCTGGGTGTTAACAATAGATACTGGTTTGGCTTATGTTTAGTATCTTTGGGTATCACCTTGGAGCCTTAGAGCATTGGGCTGCTGAAACCCAAAAAGCCCACAATGGGGAAAAAGTCAAAATAGCCGCTTCTCTCCTACCTAGACCATCACCCATTTCAATTATACCGTGTAATAGAAACCATGATACAGTCTGAAATTTTGAGAGCAAAGTAGTCTTGAAATACTTCCAAACTTTCTAAACCACGCTACATGTATGCATGTGTTGATATAGGAAAACATTAAGTACACATTGCAATCACATTGATTACTACTTGTCATCATTACAGATGGGCCTGAAGAAGTCTAGGATTTTAATGAGCCAGTATGGATTTCATGTTCTACTTTTGATCTCAGAGACAGCAGTAGCTCCTTTCAGTGGAGATTGATTCCAACAAGCCTGAAATTTTTAAGGTCAGCTTGTTTCCCTTTGAATGAGATGCCTATCTTATTAAATGGACAAAACACAAGAATCAGATCTTTAGGGTAAAGTGGAAGAAAGAAAAGAACGATTTTCCAGGGAACCTGATTCATTAGAGAGTTAGCATGGACAATTCAGAGCTCTTTCATCAACAACTTTCAATATCCAGCTACTTCAGCTCTTCTCTTCACTTTGTCAGTGCAAAATATTACAAATGAAGAAATGTTACTTATAATATCCTCCAGTCTCTGGAACACATTTTCTTTGAATTTAGCAGAATGATTTTCTTTTTTATTTACTTACCTGATCACTTATTTCAACACTAATATTTATATGGATATCATTATATATATTTTTGATGGAAGAAAATTTTGAAGAAACTTGTGTTTTTGTCCAGTAATTCTAAAAGTCAAGACTCTTGAGTACTGCCATCTTGGTGTGATTGCACTCTCTCACCATTCCTTCCATTATGTGTGTGTGTGTGTGTGTGTGTGTTTAAGTATGTTAGTAGACCTGACTAATACATCCTTGTCCCTACAATGTAACTACTAGCTTGGATCTTGGAAATGTTTGAGTCAAGGGGAGAATGAATACACGATAAGCTAAACTTCGGTTATAGATCATGTGAGCGCATAAACACAGAAATGTATATCTTTTCTCAAAAACTGAGTGCACAGATCAGATGGTGTAAATTTCCATTTTTCAGGAGGCTGGGGGAATTAAACTTTGACTGTGAGCCAGTAATCCCCAACTACTTGCATCTCCATGGCCCTAGAATGCTCGAACTTAGAAAAGAAGTATTTTGTATTACATGTGCAATTGTCTCAGCAATCAATCCATCAAGAGGTGGTTGTTTTGTTTTTTTTTAAAGAGGAATAAAAAAGATATGAAACCTCTGAGTGAACATAGGAGCAGCTGAAATAAAAACAGAGAAAACCTGCATCAGTCAGAGTTGTTCTGTAGCTTTTGGCTAAAACTTATATACCTTATTTAATTTCCTTCTGGCTTTCCCAATCACCATGTGTTCTGATTTTTGCCTCTCTTGCCAAGTCAATTTGTTTCCCTTTTAAAAATTTATTTTCTGATTAAAATGAACTTTCCTTACCTTTTCCATACTCCTCCTCCCATTTTCTAAGCACCATTTTAATTAGGGTATAAACATATAGAAATATCTCTTATAGAAACTATAAAGAGAATGGATGGAAAATAAAAGCCCTCAAGACACAAGTGTTCTTGTCAATAAGCTTTTAAGACTATAAGATAAAAATCTGATTTAAAGAAACAGATTGCTTTTATTTCCTATTTCACCTTTGATTTAAAACAGAAGACAAAGATTCCATTTAATAGAAGAAGATTTTCCTTCCTAACTGATGATCTGGCTTTTGGAATAGAGTTTTTAATAAAAGGTCAACAGAAGACTCTGGGGAGAGGGGTAGTGAAAAGATAAGAGTAGCAATAAGGTTTTTTTGTCTCTAATTATAAAAGAAAGAGGATGTGTACTTTTCTGTATGTGGCTGTGTCTTGGAGTGTATGCACGCTGACATTGTTTGGGGTAGGTGTGTCTGTCTGCATCTGAGACACAGGAGAGAGACAGATAAAACTGAGAGCTGTGAAAACATCTTTCAGTAAGTGTTGCCTTCCTACCATGACTATGCTTGTGATTTCTGATTCTAAAATCATTTCAGAAGTCTGAAGTAGGGATATTTATCCTTGCATTACTCTCATAATCTTTACTATAGGCACTTTCTCCTTCCCCTCATTGCTCACAGAGCCCCCATTTCAGCTTCTAACTCAGACCCAATCTTTCCCAGCCATGCTAAACACTCTACAGAGTTCTGATCCTTTGCATGAACATTTGCCTTTCCGTTGTCTCATGTGTGTTGTTCCCATTTTCTAGGGCAAGCTTGTCCAATAAAATAGACTAGATTATGAAGTACAAAACATGGCAAAGAAATAAGATTGATGTACATGGAATTGCTTAAATAGGTATAGTTTTCACCACCTGCCTAGAGCATCACCAGAATTTCAGATGAACTACTCTGGAATCTGTACTCAACAACAGCAACCCCGATGGTAAGTTGTGTTAAATACAGTGAATGAATGTACAAATAGGCCAAGAATGTGTCGTGGCTTGCTTGGAAGTGCAATATTACTAATTTGCATATTTTGCAAGTTATCACTGAGATTTGATGATTTGTCCAAGTAAAGTACATAAAAATATAAAAGTTTAATGGGTTCGTAGTCCATTGCACTTTCTGACATTGCCTGTTGACACATTCTAGTATATTTTAATGCTTTTTCACACTTGACATGGCACTACTGTACAGTAATTAAGTTCCCATAAATCTGTTCAGTAATGATTGCTATTTAAACTGATTAGCCATTGATTCATTCATATCAATTCAACGACAACTCTGCTTTTCAAATTAAACAAGTCAACAAGATGATGACAGTCTTAACTCACGTCATTTAATCTGAAGTAGAAGACTAAGAAATGCTAGGACAGTATGCGGGGCACGGATCACTGTCAATTCATTTTTAATAACTTGAATTTTGTACAATGCATGTACTTAAGTTTTCTTATATTACAAAGATGAAAAACCAGGATTCATGTGAAAAATATTCAATTTACAAGATGTCTCTAGAAATCCAGAAATACATTGTAAAATAAATGTGAAGGGCATATCACCTAGATCTACTCCATCTCAGCATACTTACCCAGGCTAAGCAGATGAGTTTATGCTGTATATATGTATAACACTCTCTCTATAAGTTGCATAAACTCTGTATATATATATATATGCATAAAACCCTTAAGATTAAAAAAAAGTAATTATTCTGTCTGAAAGCATCCCTTAACTGCTTCCCTTGACTGTGAATTCTTCTGAAAATGTTCCTATTCCTCAAGTTTCTATATAGCCTAGGAATGATATCCAAACTATGGAATCTGGCATTGGGAGACCCACATGTTTGGTTTTCTGACCTTGTCATCTACTTCTCTCTAACAGGAGCTTTCTTTCAGTGTACCTTCTCTACTCACTCTCCTCCAAACAAAAACATCCCAGAATCTCTTGAACAACTCTCTGTCACTGATTCCTTTGCTTGATCTTTCTGTGAAATCGGTATTTTGGGATTTTTCCAGGGGTGCATGTATGTGTGTGTTTCTTTCTGCATGCCTTTCTTCCACAATAGAGTGTAGATCATTCAGAGATGACTTCCTTCCATCCTAAGCTGTCATAAGTGGTTACACACATTTTGCACTGTGCAACTCTAAGGGAACCCATCCACCATGACTACGACATAAACAGTGAGCCCTAAGAATCTGTTTGCTTTCACTGACTGTAACTCACAATCAAGAAGTGGCTGAGCAGACTTTGGACATACATACAAAATTAGGAAATAACAAACTTTGGTATCATTTTAAAAAGCAGAAAATGAGAACAAAATGAATGAAGAAAATATTGACTTTGCCCAGGTATCTGCCTGGGTCAGAAAATTTTCTTATCATCACGTCAAATAGCTCTGGTTCAAATGGTGCAATCAGTAAGCAAAGTTTATGAGCTGAAACACAGTTTAGTGAATAAATCTTCTCCTTGATCCAGGAGAGGTATCTTGCAAGTGGGAGTTAGGCCTCAGTTATCTTTCTAGACTGCTCCTTTGCATTGCTGACAACCTCATGTCAAACTCTTTTGTCTGTTACTGCTGTTCCTATTGAAACAACAAAATTTAATTTCTACTTTCTAATACTTCTGATAAAAACTCAGGAAATTGTTTTGGACTCTTTCTTATTTTGGCCTCTCTGACGTTATATGACATTGTTCCCCACCTCAATCTCTAATCCTTTGACCACTACTCCCGCTGCCTTTTCTTTTCTTTTTTCTTTTCTTTTCTTTTTTCTTTTCTTTTCTTTTCTTTTCTTTTCTTTTCTTTTCTTTTTTCTTTTCTTTTCTTCTCTTCTCTTCTCTTTTTTTTTTAATAATCCTTTTCTGATTTCTTTTCTCCTTTTCTCCTCCAATGATTATCTCCATGCTCTGTTTTTCTTTCTGTATTCTGTCTTGGGCACCTCAACCAACTATTATATTTTCTAATTATCCTTATGTAGAAGATGGACAATAGTATTTATTTATTTATATATATCTGACTCTTTTTCAAGCTTTGCACTCATATTTCCACTGCTCCACTGAACATGATCAATGGCATATGCTGCCATCCACTAAAATTTAATGTGTCTAAACAAAAATGTATTCCAGTGAATTCTTCCTTCCGTCTCCGTATCTGTTAATATATTACCAATCTTCCTCTGTCATCAAGTATTGAAACCTTGAAGCTATCTTTTTCTTTTTAATTTCCTTCTACTTCTCTCCCCTAACCCCCAAATCCATCAGTAATCAAGGCATGCTAATAATTCATTCAAAATTGCTTCTCACATCTGGCACTTGCATCACATTCATACCATTACCAGAGTGCACGTCCTAATTACTTCACATCTGGATTCAGATTAAGATATAGGGATCATTTAGTAAGCAACTGATAGGTGTCAGATACTGCTTCCTGCTCTCACAAGCACTGAATGTTTCTTTAAATTCTCTCTCCTCTAGACTATAGTCAACCCAACTTTTAGATTAATATTCATAAAATGTTAATTTAGTCATCTCTTCTTTCCCCTAGCAAAACCCTGCAGTGGCTCATTCAAGGGCAAACAACTATGTTTCTTCACTTCTTTTCAACATTAACTCTACTGAAGCTACATCTTTGATCACTGCTTTATATACTGCATTATATTGAAAAAATGGCCACAGACTTTCCCCATCCTCACCTGAATATCACTTTGCAAATTGAAGTTGTAGTTCTTTCAGTCAAAATGTGTCATCTATTTCTCCAGTTTGTCTTGTGACTAGCTTTGGCCAATGGGACAATAACACACGTGACTTGAACAGAGACTTAAAAAGTGGTTTTACATTAGGGCTTCCCAATCTGGTTGCTTTGGGAATCTTGAGCTCAGCATATTAATGAGCCTAAGCTAGCATGATGGAGAAAAACTTTGGCTGACAGTATAAAATCAATGGACATGGGAATGAGGCCATCCTGAATTACCTGCCATCAGCCAACTCACCAGCTGCCCACATATGCATGAAAAACCCTGTAGAAATCAGCAAAAACAGCCTGGACTAGAACAATCACCTGCCATCCACAAAATCACGAACAAAATGCATTAGTTGTTTTAAACCACTAAGTTCTGGTGGGTTTTGTTATGAATCACAATCTAATCAATACCTTGGTTTAGTTGCCTTCTTTTTGATGCCTTCTTAAATACCCTGGTCCATTATGCTCTCTCTCTCTTTTCTGAGGTTGTTTTTATTGTTGTTGTTTGTTTGTTTTTTTCTGTTCTGAGTTCTTAATAACATTCTGACTGTACCAATAGTTCCAGGAGATCCTGTTATTTTCTCATGTAATGTTACTACTGTCTTTTTCACAGGAACAACTGGTCTATACTACTTATCAGACACTTAATCATATTTTGTCATATTGTTAACATCTTATAAATCTATTTTCTCCGAGTAGGTACTACATCTGGCCTATCTACCTAGAATTTTGGTGTCTGTTCAGAATTTATCAGCTTTCATGATAAATTCTTTCTTTCAAAAGAGACTTTTCATTTTCTTATTTTATTTTACTTTTTAAGATTTTATTTCTTAAGTAATCTCTACTCCCACTGGGGGGCTTGAACTCAGAACCCCAAGAACAAGAGTTGCGTGCTCTACCTACTTAGCCAGCCAGATACCACGAAAGTAGGCTTTCAATAAAACCATTGTTGATCAATGAAAGTACCTTCCACAATAAAAAAAAAGAAAAGTATTAAACCACTTTACTATAAAAGCACATTGATAATTTATACAATTGAAAAAGACACATTCAACCAGGTTGTACACTTGAGCAAAGTTCTCTTCTCTGCCCTTCTTCTGTGCTCATTTCAGGAATCTGACTTAAAAACTCCCTGCCCAGAGAGATACACAGGGAGCAAAACTGTGGAAAGAGTAAGACCCTGGCTTGCCCTTGATATATATTTTCAAATCCTTCATAATAAGTAGTAAGATGAAAGTGGTTTATCTTGTTTATCTTTCAGCTTTATGTCAAATGTACATTTTGATATGAACAGGATACACTATGAAGCTGAGATTTTTGTTCTGTAGGACCATTATGTTAGAAATTTCTGGCTTTTATTTTCTGAAGTGCCTACAGCATTTTTACTTCAGTGCTGCATTAAAGTAATTTTTACATTTAATATGGAATAAAGGTAAAGCTGTCTCACAATGCCTAACCATAGGTATGTGGGTGAACAGTTGTCTACAGATTATAGCTTGGAAACAGATTCAAAGGAAAGCTAAGAAAGGCAAAAACAACTCAATTCGGAATGTGAATCAGCCTGGGAATTGGCATGCTTCAGTGAGGATGGTGTGTTTTCTTTCCTGCTTTAGAGATGGTGCCCCAATACAAATTCTGTTTCCAATATATAAGGAATATTGCCTTCCAACCTGGAGAGATTTTAAGGCTCTCTAAGCACAGAATTAAAAACAAACAAGAAAACAATATGCAATTTTCATCAATTTCCTGTTAAAGATAAATACTTAGATGGAATTATCTTCTTTAGATGTTTTATCTACTATCCATCTATATCAAATTTCATATTTTAAAGTCCTGGTCCAAGAGTGTCCAGAAATGGGGAACTTTATTTGTAGCATCTTAAAATATACTAATTGTGATCTTCTTGCAATTATTCATGATGGCTATATGTTTGGTTCGTTTTTTCCTTTTATGTCAATGGGCTTTGTCCATAAGTTCTCAGTGCAAAGGGTATGATTGTGTATCCTTCTTTGTTCTTGAATTTCAGATTTATTTCAGGCTATGTGTAACAATTCTATAAAATTTTCTTTTAGCTTCAAAAGCTACATTCCTCACTGATAAGCAGTTGGAAATAAATTCTCAGTTAAGTAGACATGGTGATGGAAAGGAAGAAATAGGCATGAAGGAAGTCAAGGTTGAAATAAATAAAAGGAGTTAGGTTCTTCCCCCTTTTCTAAATCGTTAAGTCTAAAGACACTGTTTTGCTCACTCGATCCCATACTCCATTCTTTTATTGATCAAATATTACTGTGTCCCAAAACAGAAGCAACAGATATTGCTTCAAAAAGTGAATAGGTTAAAAACAAACAAACAAAACTGTGCTATGGTCACATAAGGGAATATTATTCAGCAATAAAAAGGAATGTATGATAAAGTCACAAAAAGAAATGGATGAATGTTAAATGCATAATGCTAAGTGAAAGAAGCATAACTGAAAGGTTCCATAATGTATAATTCCAGTTATATAACATTCTGGAAAAGGCAAAACTATAGAAACAGTAAAAAGATCGGTGGTTCCCAGGGATTCCAGGGTGGGGCAGGGAGGTGAATAGGTGAAGCATGTTTTGGTTTTTTTTTTAGGGTGATGAAACTATTCTGTATGATACTGTAATAATGGATACATGGCACTATGAATTTATTAAAACTCACAGAACTTTGTAGCACAAAAGTGAACTTTAATGTATGTAAATCCTTAAAAAATCATTTATAAGGTTAAGGATCCCAGATGGAATACAGAATGTGAAAAAAATAATAATCTGTGTTACAAATGTATGAAACAACCTTACTGAAGAGCGTTGGGGAAAAGGTGATGACCTTACTTTGGAAGTTGATAAAGTTGCTTCCCTTGGGGGTACAGATTAACAATTCTCAAACCACTGTATAAGTACAATGGAATTGAAATTAGTAAGTGGATGGTAGATTGTAGAAGCCAACTTTCTTACTGTTGGAGTGGGGGCGGTCTCCAGATAAGCTAGGGTCAGAAGGCAGTATGATCCATGTAGTAATGGATTAAGTTGGGAAGCATATGTATAGGTATGTGTGTGTATATACAGGTTAGTAGATACACATATATTTCCTTGTTCTGTGAGTTGAGAGGGTTAGAAACAATACATTCCAATAACAATAGGCACAACTAACATCTAAATCTGGTTTTTAATACCACTCTCCTATAAAAGGAACCAGGGATCCTTGGATAAATTGCTAATCCTAAAACTGGGGAAAGGAATATATAAGATAAGCATCTTGTAGTGTCTGAAAGTAAGAAGGGGTAAATACACACATGATCACACGCACATACACACATATGATTACACACACATACACACGCACACACAAAATGATGAGATTATGTCAAAGGCACACAGTAGCAAACTGAAAAAGCTACCACTGGCCAAAGCTGGAACAATTTGAGCAACATCATAAACAAAATAGTGTTGGATTATAACCAGATGTATAAAATAAATGTCCATGAATCCATGCTGGTATAAATAAATAATTCAATAAGTAAATAAATAAGAGAGATGAGATTTTGATGGTTAATTTTATATGTCAACTTGGCCAAGCCATAGTGTCCAGTTATTCAGTTAAACACTAATATAGGTGCTGCTACGCAAATATTTTATAGATATGGTTAACATCTACAATCAGTTGGCTTTAAGCAAAAGAGATTATTATTGATAATATGATCCAATGATAACAATCCCATCACTTGAAGTACCTTGAGAGCAAAACTATCACTTCTTGGAAGAAGAAGTTGTTCCATCTCTGGATTCTCTGGACTGGAGCATCAGCTTTAGAATTTCTAGTGCGTTAACCTACCCTACATAGATTTCAGATTTTCCAGTCTCCAGAGGCATGTTAGTNTGGACTGGAGCATCAGCTTTAGAATTTCTAGTGCGTTAACCTACCCTACATAGATTTCAGATTTTCCAGTCTACAGAGGCATGTTAGTTATATCTATCTATCTATCTATCATCTATCTATCTATCTATCTATCTATCTATCTATCTATCTATCATCTATCTATCTATCTATCTATCTATCTATCATCTATCTATCTATCTATCTATCTATCTATCATCTATCTATCTATCTATCTATCTATCTATCATCTATCTATCTACCTACCTACCTACCTACCTACTNCTATCTATCTATCTATCTATCTATCTATCATCTATCTATCTATCTATCTATCTATCTATCATCTATCTATCTACCTACCTACCTACCTACCTACTGGTTCTGCTTCTCTGGGAGAGCCCTGAAATCTTCCATGTAGAACAATTCCAAATAATATTTAGATACTCTACTCTTAAGGAGGTGGAGTATAATTTCCCACTTTTTAAGTGTGGGCTGTACATTGTGACTTCCTTCAAAAAGAGGGAAGTATGGAGTGCTATGGATGTTCAAGGAGGGAGAGACCTACTTACTGGGCTTCATGGCAGAAGTTAACTTTTGAGTTGGATATTAATAGGCAAGTGGGATTTTGATAGGTGAGGAGAGAGGAAAGTAATTTCATGAGGAGAGAAAAGATGGAGCTGAAGCCCCAAGGGATAGGATCTGCCAATTAAAGTTGGTCTAGTTTGGAGGAGGATAGTGTTTATCTATGAGAATATGGGGACAAAACCAATGAAAGAAAGCATATTTCCTTTCATTGTCTTTCCTCCCCAGAATTCATACTGAGCCTCAGCAAAGCTTCAAAACATGGTGATCCCTTAATCCCCCAGTAAATAGCCAGGTCCTTTATGAAAGATCTGGTAGAAATGCTAAGGATATATACACAAAAAACTTACACACATTGAGTTCTTACCCATTAGGAGAAAAGTGAAAGTGGACATTTATTGAACTTTATTACTGTCAGGCTCATACCAGGTCCTTTTAACTTCACCTAGCCAGTATCTACTCTAAACCAGGCAATATTTTAGGCATTGAGAACTCAATGCCATACTCTCTTTTTTTCCCATTGTATTATGATTATCTGTATATTTATCTCCACTGTTAAATTATGAGCTCTTAGCATGGAAAAGATCACTGAGAAAGACAGCTCCTTCTCTGAAACTTAAAATACCACCTCCTTCTATTGTTTAGTTGTGAATAATTAGACCGAAAATATTGTTTTATAAAGAAATAAAATTATTTTTCTTTTCTGCCCTGAAACAAAATCTTTTAGTCTTGGACTAATTATACTACACACAAATTACTCTTGTGGGCTGTGTGTTTGGTCTAAGAATGTAGAAAAAATTGGATTAGAAGAAGATTTTGGAAGAGGAAAGACAGTATGTGTTAACTTCACATTTCACCTTCTTTAAAATTACAGAAAATCTGCATATTTTTCATTATCTGAAAAAATATTATGGCCCATCTGCCATATGTCAAGCACTGTGCTTTATGCTGTTGCCCACTGACAGAAAGACAGTTGGTCCGCCCTCAGTGAGAGAGCAATCCAGTGGAGAAACAGACACATGAATAAACAAGTATATGGAAATCAATCAGCTTCTCTATTGAGCACCTACTATGTACAAGCTCTAGTCTAAGCAGTGGGAATATACTGGTGAACAAAATCGACTCAGTCTTTCCTTATGGAGGGTATAGTCTAGTGGGGAAGATATACACATAAAATAAGTAAGGATGCCTTACCAAATGTAGCTACAGATCTAAACCAGGGTTTCACAACTTTGACACTATTGGCATTCTAAGTTGAGTAATTCTTCGTATATAATAAAATATTCAGCAGCAGCCCTGGTCTCTTCTCGACCAGATGCCAGTAGTACTCCCCTCTCCTCATTCCTGCAGCTCTACAATTAAATATGGTTTCAACATTGTCTAATACCCCTGGGAGGAATATTGCCCTAGATTGGAGGCATAGCTCCTAACTTAACCTGAGGTCATTGCCAATGTTACCTTCATTTTACAAAGACAGTTCCTAATTTATCTCAGGGTCCTACATCTAGGAAAAAGTAGAAAATAATTCTAACCAAGGCCTGATTCTAACTCAGGCCATCCAAATATGTGCCGCATTTACTACTCTTCAGCAGAGCCAGACTTTCTTAGTGAGCAAAACAAGGGGGTAGAAGTTAGTGGGGATTTTTATGAATGTGTTCTCAAAAATTCTTAGGGAAGACCTATAAAGGAAATATAAATGAAGTTTATTTTTTCTCATATATTTTTAATTTTTCTATTTTTTCTAGGGCTTGGTAAATGACAAGACTTAGATATAATAGTAAGGGAGAGGGAAGCAAAGCATCTGGAATTATTCCAGTTTTTGTTTGGCTTAAACATCACCCAGCCAATAAAAAAAAAATTGCAGAGAGCAAGGATGGGGTTAGTTGTTAAGTCTAATTTTAATCATAGCAATCTTGAGGTATTTGAAAACATTTCAGGTAAAAATACCTAGTAGGCAGTTGGATATAAGAATCTAGATTACGATAAAAATTCCTGAGGAAATATAAAAAAAAGAAAAAAAAACCTAATGGTCAAATCACAAATGGTTCAAAAAATGTAATGATTAGTGTTCGCATCTCTGAACATGTACAGGCATAAGTATATCTCTAGATTTTGCCACCCTATAGAGTCTTCCTCATCTTTATTAATAAGTAGCAACTTTATCTCTCCATATTTTTACTGGTTTTCCAGGTCAAAAAATTTGCAGCTGTCCTTGATGTCTTCTCTTCTCTCACAAACCACATCCAGTCTACTAACAATCTTGTTGTTTTGTCTTCAAAACATGTCCAAAAATTAGACCTGCTGCCATTACTCTCCAACCTTATCATCGGATTATTTCAATAGTCTTTTAAGAGTTAACTTTGCTTCTTCCCTTCCTGTATCTCCCATGGTATATTGTCAACACAGGAACTAGTAGTCTTTTTAAAATGTAAGGCATGTATGATCAATTGATGTTCAACCAAACCACTGAGCTCACAAAATAGGGAAAGGAAAGCCTAGGAAGATATGATCTCTATGGAAAGCAAAAACAAAAACAAAACCCCTCCTCAATCTCTACTTCACTTTATATACAAAAATTTATGAGATACATCACAAACCAAATGTGAAAACTAATATCATAACACTTCTAGACGAAAATAGAAAATAGCTTTGTGAACTTGTGAAAACATATTAAACAAGACATATAAAGTACTGATCTGAAAAGAACAAAAATGATTAATTAGATTTCATCAAAAGTAAAAATTTATGTTCATCAAAAGATTCCATTAAGAAAATGAAATAGGCAAACTACACACTGGGAAAAATATTGAGAATACATATATCTGAAAAAAGCACTTTTGTGAGAATATATGTGAAGAATTTCCGCAAATCAACAATACAAAGACAAGAGACTCATTTACCAAACAGACAAAGCCCATGAACCAGCATGTCACAAGGAAGACACAGAAATGACCACCAAGTGCAGGATGGTGTTTATCATCATTAGCCAAAAGAGAAATGCAAATTAAAACAACAAAGGACACTTCACGCCCACTTATATGAGTAAAAAAAAAATACTAGCAGTATAAGTGGAGAACAACCACAGCCTTTATATAACGCTGGTGAGAGTTTACTATAAAGTTGAGCATACATCTACCCTATGGGCCAGCTAGGTATATGCTCCAAATAAATAAAAATATACATCCTCAGAAAGACATCATAGCAACCACATTCATAACAAGCACAAACTGGACACACCCCAAATATCCATCAATAGGAAAAGGGAATACATAAAAAGTAGTATTTAGGAACCGTGTGTGTGTGTGTGTGTGTGTGTGTGTGGTGTATGTGTGTGAAGTTATTTTTACTAGGGTTGGCAGGAAAGGTTTTATGATAAGATGACATTTGGGTAGACACTAAAAGAAGCAGTAGAAAAGGGATACATAAAAATATAAACAAATAAACATTAGAATGCTATCAGCAATAAAAAGAAGCGGACTCTTAATTTATGTAACAACAAGGATAACTCTCATAGACATCACACTGAGCAAGAGATGCCAGACACAAAAGAGTATATACTATTTGATTCCATTTATTTAAGTTCAAGAACAGAACGGGAAGAGCATGAAGGAAT
This sequence comes from Ailuropoda melanoleuca, assembly GCF_002007445.2. Classification (NCBI taxonomy): domain Eukaryota; kingdom Metazoa; phylum Chordata; class Mammalia; order Carnivora; family Ursidae; genus Ailuropoda; species Ailuropoda melanoleuca. The sequence continues at coordinate 59,382,254 of NC_048218.1, forward strand.
TTTCTCGTGTGATATGAATGGTCTCTATTTTATTGGGGGCAATGGTTACATGGACATATACAAATATATAATTGTCAAGACTTCTAGTACTGAAAATTTAAGACTAGTGCATTTTATTGTGGTAAATTTGTTTCATTAAGTTGAAAGAAAGAAAATAATAATACCTAAAAAAACAACAAAGGAGACCATGTAGTCCTATATGAAACTCAGCATTTTTACAAAAGCCTTAGAGGTACAAACATAATTTTCCTTCCCTCAGACCCACCTGTTACTTTCAGACCTCATCTCTTACCACACTCCTTCCCTTCACTCTGTTCCAGACACTCTGGCCTCCTTACCATTCCTTGAACATACCAACCAGACTCACCCCCAGAGCCTTCACACCTGCTGTTCTCTTCTTGTAGAAAACCCTTCTCCAGAGCTTCACAGTTTCTTCCACTGCTTCCTTTAGTGTCTGCCCAAATGTCATCTTATCATAAAACCTTTCCTGCCAACCCTAGTAAAAATAACTTCACACACATACACTACACACACGCACACACACACACACACACACATATCTATACACCACCACCACCATTGGAATCCCCATTCCTCTTAATTGCTTTATTTTTCTCTGTAGCAGTTAACACCACCCTACTTATTATAAAATTTACCTATTTAGTTTTTACCAGTTACTTCCCCTAAGTAGAATAGTGCTTATTAGTGAGAGCAGGAACATTTTACTTACACTTCTTCATTCCCAATATCTAGAACAGTGCTGTATATAATAAACTTTTGAAATATATTTGTTCAGTAAATAATACTTCAACATAAATAATTTCTTTAAACCTTAAATAAGTCATGAAATCTGAAAAAAATAGAATGCATGACCAAGGAACAGAAGGGATAAATGAAAATATAAGTATGTAAATGTGGAATTAATAATGGGACATCTAGAGTTTTGCAAAAGTCTGAGTCAGGTAGCAAAGTCTACAAGTTTGAATAAACTAAACTAAAGCACAATTCCAAGTATTCTAGTTAGAGAAACACATTGCTTCATGATAGCCTGGCATGTGATGGTATTCAGTGTTATGAGACATGTGAATTGTGTTCTAATGAATTAGAAAGTTGTGAAGCATGTGGGGGTACTGAGAAAAGGTGTTTTATTTTTTAATTCATCTAGGTTGTATTTATGTTCATAAAAGAGTAATATAATATTGCTAATTTTAGTGAAATAAAACATCTTGGATCTTAATAGAAAGTGCATTGAAGTCTATTTAGAGCTTTCTTTTATAAATAATTACATATTATTTTAATTCTCTAAATTTAATTCTGACTGTTGGAGTGTAGCTAATCCATCTTTTCTCTTTGAGAACTTAGCAAGAAGTGTGCTACTGTAACCTTAGTTCTACTTCATAATGCGCAAAATAAATGGGCAAAATAAATATAGAGATTAAAATAAAGGAAAGGGCTCTTAGGAAGATGATAGATATCAAAGATAAAGACATGAAACTGGGATTTTAGAAAGAAGGTAAAGGGTATTATGAAAACATAGAAATGCTGTGAAAGCATCTAAACAAAAGCAATTATTTCACAGCCTTCTAGTTTATTCAACAACCAAAAATAAATGCTACCCTAGAAGTTGTAAGGATTGAATTAGAAACTCTGTAAATATAGTAGGAGGCAAGAAGTAGTCATTGAAACATACAATTTTGAACAGTTTAAAATTAGAAGGAAGCTTACCAAAAAGAGGGCTGGGCTGAGTGACTTGCCAAGCACTACGCTAATGTAAGTTCTATCTGTGGCTGTCCTTAATTCTAGAGTCAAAAAGCATGTAGAAGAAAGGTCTATATCTACTAGCTTCTAAGTCAGAATTGTTAGTGGAAATTATTGTGTGTTACAGGAGCTGACATATGGGCCTTTATGGGCCTTATCGCCACCCATTACGTATTTCAGCATGCACTCTAGGTCATAATGTATTGATCTGCACCTCTAAGTTTGAAGAAATTCATAAAGTGATATCATATGCCATATGCTGGTCATTAAATATCCTCAGTTTTCAAGAAAAATTATTATAATACCTCACAAACAAATATGTAGGTAAATTTTAAATACACACACAAAGAGGACACTGAGGGTGTAGAAAAGCTACATATATAAAAACGAGAAGGAAAACTAACATTTACTGGGTGTTTTTTATGTGCTCAGCACTGATCTGAGCAGTACTTGCATTATTTCATTTGACAAATGTAATATTTTATAAAATATATATATAAGATTTTATTTGAGAGAGAGAGCGCCTGTGCACGAACAGGAGGGAGGGGCAGAGGGAGAGGGAGAAGCAGACTCCCCACTGAGCAGGGAGCCTGACTTGGGGCTTGGTCCCAGGACTCTGGGATCATAACCTGAGCCAAAGGTAGACGCTTAACTGACTCAGCCACCCAGGCGTCCCAGCTTTTATGTTTTAATAATGAATCTACTTTAGCTAGAGTCATAGATTTGATTTTCAATGCCAAATTAGTTTCATTGTAAACTGCGATGAAAAGTTCTAGCACATACATTATAAGCACCTCAAAAATGCACTTGGTGGCATCTCATGTGGCATAATTCTTCCAAGAAGTTCACTTTCTTTCCAAGTCTTTATCCTTAGGAACAGTTCTACTCTTTAAAAAAAAAAATCTGACACAAGATATGTCTTTTTTCACAAAGTGAGAAAGTAGAACAGAAAGTTATCCGGTGGGTGGCTTTTCCTTTTTCCACTCTCAAGCCAGAATCAATGAACTGACAAGTAACACTTGGTTTATAGATTTGGGAAAGAAAGTAGATTTAGGGATTTAGGAAGCAGAGGAATTCTTGTAAAATCCATACCTAAAGAGTTTAATTTAGAATAAATGAAGAAAAAAAAAAGCACAGCCCATTCTGAAGACAAATGGGAAAAGATTTAAAACAGGAACTTCTAATCTCATGGACTTCTTAGTCTTGAGGTTTGATGTCATTAATGAAACAATAGGGACACCTGGGTGGCTCAGTCAGTTAAGCACCTGCCTTTGGCTCAGGTCATGATCCCAGGGTCTGGGCTCCAGCCCCATGTCAGGCTCCCTGCTGAGCTGAGCAAGGAGGGGGCCTGCTTCTCTTTCTGGCTCTCCCCCTCCCCCGGCTCATTCTCTCTCTCTCTCTCTCAAATAAATAAATAAAATCTTAAAAGAAAAGAAAAGAAAAGAAAAGCAATGATAGAACCCTACCACTCCCAGACACATGAGCCAGGAAAGATCTAAAAGAGTACAAGGTGAAAACATGTGTTTGGGCATGCGGGAAATAAAATAATACTGAGCGGAGGGCAGGAGATGGGTTAAGGAGAGAGGATGGGTCATGGAATGTCTGAGCAATAATGGTCTGACTGTGTTGAAAGCAGTGTGTACATTCAGGATACTGAAAAAAGATAAGGAAACTCTTAGGGCAAAAGTGGAATGTAATTGCAGGACCATCAAAAAGCAGAAGTGACCTATGCATAAGAATCATTACACCGTTACAAAGGGCCATCGTTGGTGCTCTAATTATGAATTGTTTCATAGAGCTCTTCTCCTCTGTAGTCATTCTATATTTATTATAAAATAAATAGACTATTCTCTGGTCTACTTTTTGCCTACTTAAAGCTGGTAAATTATAAAGTGTTGTGATTTAGCCAATTCCCAGGTATACACTAGATGCTCAATAAAATACCTGTCATTTGATATCTCGCTATGACAAAAGTTTCATAATAAAATAAAATTATTCTTACTAACATGGTTTAAAAGGCTTATTTATTTGGGGTGGGTAGAAAATATTAAGAAAAATCACCAGAATTGGAAAAGAGTACTAAGTTTATTTCAATTAATGAAGCATTAAATATTAGCAGAGATCTCAAAGACTTCAGAAGTCCTGCTCTATTTGACTCTATTTTTGTAGAGTGCTATGTATATTCCTAGAGACAGAAAGGAAAGATTATCTGTCATGTAGGATACAAATCACGCTTACTCAGGAATGCTGTCTTAATAGTAAATCAGTAGAAATTACTGCCTAGAAGAAGATATTATTCATTTTCAACAAGCTATCATTTGCAGTGAGAACATATTTATCTTATTAATATGTACAGTACAAGTGTAATTCACCTGACTGAAGTGTTTATGTTCAGCCCTAGAGAAAATAGGTATCTTCATAGCTCCCTCCATTCCATGCCTTCTTTATCGTTTTCATCACCAAACCCACCATCCACTGTTCTAACCAACTCTCAGTGTGCATTTCCACATCCAGTCTGATACTCTGGTCCATTTGTACTTAAATACAAAACTCCTAACCTGTCTTTTCATACATCTACCCACTAAAATTTGTCTCCTGTCTCCCCTGGTTGGAAGGGAATCCAGGTTATTCTAAATAGATCCAGGCTAAGCTGTTAAGACCTGATCATAGGAGCTAGTGCCACTCCTCTTAATATTTTGATCAGGGGATAATTCCTTAACTGAAAGGTGGAATTACAGCTCTCTGTGGCAAACTAGTACAGGAAACTTTCTGCTGCACAACTTTATGAAAGAATATGGTCTTATTCAGGGAGGGTACCTTGAGAGCATCTCAAAGGGATACACATATGTATATATTAAGGAAGTAGTGGTAGTCGTGTTTCAAATATAAAGCTGTATTCTATAACCAATTTGAAAGTCAATTCAACGGTCTTTAGCAGTTTATTCATTTTTGTCCTGAAATGGTGGGTTTCTTCCTATGACTGTACTGGCAAACTTACTAATGCATTAATGAAAACAATTTAGTAGTATCTTCAAAACACTGCTAAAAACAGTTATTGCTATAGAGCATATACAAAGGATATAAGAAGAATAGAAACTCTATTGTAATTCCACCTTTCATAGGTCCCAGCATCCCTGGCTATTAATTCTCATTCATTCATTTATTCATTTAATCAACAATGAGATCCCATTATATGTCCAATGTTGAGCTTGATGTTGTATATGGAGATTTTTCTCCTACAGCTATTTTACAGGCCAAAGTTCCATTAAGGAATAGATGTATGTATGGGGTGGAATAGTCGTATATAGGGAGAAGAACCTGTACGTGATAGCCAAAAAAAGAATCAATTTTTAGAGTATGGCAAGAATATATATATACTTTAAAAGATATATATGGGAGCAAGGAAATGATGAAAAAGGAAAGGGACAACATCTGTTTCCTAAGGTAATATCCAGGTTAGTTTTATTCCAAAATCCAAGTACAAATTTGGTGGGGGATGGATTTTGCCATGATTGATTACAGAATTTCTAAATATTCTAACAATACAACATTTTTGGGGCGCCTGGGTGGCTCAGTCGTTAAGCGTCTGCCTTCAGCTCAGGGCATGATCCCGGCGTTCTGGGATCGAGCCCCACATCAGGCTCCTCTGCTGGGAGCCTGCTTCTTCCTCTCCCACTCCCCCTGCTTGTGTTCCCTCTCTCACTGGCTGTTTTTCTCTGTCAAATAAATAAATAAAATCTTTNGAGCCTGCTTCTTCCTCTCCCACTCCCCCTGCTTGTGTTCCCTCTCTCGCTGGCTGTTTTTCTCTGTCAAATAAATAAATAAAATCTTTAAAAAAAATACAACATTTTAAGACATTTTGTTTACAGCAGTCTATCCCAAGTACCTTGTTTATGCTTTAAATCGTATAAGGTATCCTGTTCAACATAACAATGTATGTGCTGTCGAACATGTAAATGCAAAAATATTATTTCTTTTGGCTTCAGAGAAGAGAACGAGAGAGAAGCCGAAGGTGGGTGGTAGGATAGTCAGGGTAAATGGTCAGCCAGTCAGATGAATAAAGTAAATTCTAGAAGAGGAGAAGATAAAGAATGATTTCTCAAGTGTAAGTTAAGTCCAAGCTGAAACTGAGGCAAAAGGACCAATAGGATTTATATGTAATGACAAGTGATAAGTGATCACCATAACGATTTTCCTGGAATGGAATCCTGCTAATCTCTCCTCTCTCACACCAACTGCTGTGGCTCTTATAATGCTCTTTGAAATGGTATTTGTGTAAGCACAAGCAACTGTATAGTCAAGAAGGGGGTTTTTTTTTCTTATTTATGTCTTTCAAAAACCAAAACAAGTTTAGGTTAGTCATGATTAATATTTGGAAAGAGGACTGTTTATGCTTTCATTGTTATTTTTATTTATGATTCAACAAATATATTGAATGTGGATAGATTTGTTTGTACAGTGAGGGACTGGGGTGGGGTGCCTTGAAAATAACACTGCAAACCACCTTATCTCTGGCTTAGAAAAATGTACCTCTTGAGAGAAAAATCCATTCCATTACGGATTTTACAAATGCCTAAAAACAACAACAAAAATATGAATTTAACTGCTAGCCTTCTGCTTGCTGACTTTGAGGTCTCTGCCAGATTCAAGAGAGAAATAGTAAATGAATATTTAACCAAATCCTTCTGAACAAATGCTTCCCTTATATTCACAGTCTCAGCACACAGTTGCTGCTTTGCTGACCTCACTCCTGCCACCTGACAAGTTACAGCACGTCAAATGTATTTGACTATGATCACATTTCCTGTCTTTCTCTCTTTTCTTTTTTTCTGTATCATTAAGCAATCACATTTAGTCATTCAAGAGACAGCTCAGACGTTNTTTAGTCATTCAAGAGACAGCTCAAACGTTACCTGCAGTGTGAAGCCTCTTTGACACCTCCCTTACTAGTCAGAGTCAGTTTCTCCCTCCTCAGAATTCCTATAATAATTTGTTTATACTTCTTTTCTTCCTACCTGACACTTTTATGCCCCAACAGCTGGAAGACAGAGATGCTCCCTTATTCTATTATTCTATCCCAAAGAGCCTAGAAGAGGGAAAGAGAGGTTGAAGAAGAGACTAAGGGAAAAAAGGCCTAAAAAGCACTATTTAGTGATAGCTCAGAGATATTGAGTCCCCATCCATGCCAAAATATTGCATTAAGTGTTTTGCCTATTCATCTCATATAATCAAACAACTGCTAGCTACTTTACATACACCATTGTTTTCAGTCCTCACAGAAAATCTTTAAATTATGGTTATTAATATCACCATTTTACAAGCAGTGAAAGGAAGACTCAGAGAGGTTAAATAATCTGCCCAATATTAACCAACTAGCAAATCGGACAAGAGATATGAAGTGAGTTGGATTGATTCCAAAGTCTGTGATCTAAATAGCCATGAAACACTATTAATTGGTGGAAAGCTAAGGAATCTGGCAGATGTAATCTAACTGTTAACAATACATACTCTTAGGACAGATGATGATGGTAGTAGGTCTTCAGGTAGATTGAAGACTGGAGGGCTGAACTGCAGTTATGAGAAAAATTAGAGAAGATGCTGCATAGGCAGTGACAAGATGGAAAACTTATTCCCATGTGTGATAATGGATAACAACCCTGGGCTTATGGACTATGACTCAGGGTTCATTCTGATACAAAGTTTAGTTCCACACCAGATATAATTTCACTTTCCCTAGGCATCAATCAGAAAGTGGGTAACTTGAGACATGGGCCTGCTATCAGGTATACCTGCAGCTATGAGACAGTACCAGACTCTCCAGGGCCAGCTTCTTTGGGCTTCGTCAAGCCAAAGGAAAAGCCCCCAGTGAGACTCATTGGTAGCCTGGACTCTCTGAATCCTGCTAATAACTGGCCAGACTAAAAATGCACCTTCCACAGGGACCAGTTATTCAAAGATCACTAGACGGTCATACATATTGGCTCACATTCTGAATGGCCTATAGCTCCTTCCCAGGAGACAGACTGAGAAATAGAGCTGTCAGTCACGAAGGGATCTTCTAGAGTGGAAGATGCCACCGTTTGAAGTGAGATGAAGCACAGTTGTCTGGGAAAGAGTTAGTTCGGATGTCTGTTGGTGTGTGACACGCCAATCTAAGGGTTGCTAATCAAGCAGGTATTCTTCACATGATTGTTCATATCTCCCTGTGAAGGTTTTTATGTCACATAATGACTACAACAAAATGACAAATGAAACAACAGTAACAACAGCAGTGACAGTGATAGTTACTGAAGAGTTACAATGGGCCAGGGACTCTTAAGTACTTTATTTTCATTAACTCCTGTAATAAAGATAAACAGAGAGATGCTTCTATATAAATAAAGACATAAGCCATACATAACTCAAACTCATGTTAATTCTCACATATAATCTATGCCCAAATCATCCAATTATCAGACACAATCCAGAAAACCTGAACACTGAAGTCCACACATTCCAGGTTTGGGGATATTTATGCCGGTAATCATGTGACAAAACCTGGCATAGAATTGGAACAAAACTTTTAGGATTTTCCTCACATGAGACTAGGGCAGGAATCAGTTCAGCTTACGGAAAAGCATTCTACACGTGGAATTTGAGATCATGAAATCTGAGCTCATCTTTTACCCGAAGGAAATTTTGAGGGAAATCATTGTTGGTAGAGAGATTATTAGGTTATAGTCATCACTTTATGCTGGAAGGATACTTAGGAAGACTTAAAAATTAATAAAAGAAATTCTAATAAAAGGATGTTCATGAATAGGAAATAATATTGTTCCAATTATTTGACAAGCATGAAGAGTGTTCTGGCAGCTAAATAAATTGTTTTATTGGCCTCTTAAGCAGTGACCAACCAATACGTCTTCTACCTAATGTCACCCACTTCCATCTAAAAATACTGTCTGATTTACATCCAGGTAGGAAAATAAGTCCCGTGGATTCAGACACAGAAGATCTAATGCTCTAGGCTATGGCTCAGGAGGAAATGAGGCACCACTTGCACACTGCATTGGCAAGGTTTCTTTGCAATCTCGCACAATATTTGTGCCAATGGCAGTCTTTTAATTTCTCTATCTGTACACAGCCAAACATATCTTATGTTCTTACTCTCATTCTCCAAATATCTACTCAGATATCTACTAATGGCATATCTTTTTACTTCAAGCCAATGAAAGTCTTAATAAAAATTCTTGCCACCTCTTACCTATTCTCAGATCAGTCTCATTCTTTAGACACACTTTCTAGTCTATATATATCTACTTACAGTTTGGCCTCTGAAGCACCTCTTGCTGAGAGGAAAATATAATAAGGTAACACTGAGATGAAGTTAGACTACGGGCTCATGTGTAGACATGTTATCTCTTCCTGCTTCACCAAAATGCTAAATACAGAGAAGTCTTTAGAAATAAGAAGGCAAAATGCTAGAAATATATTGACACATGGTTGTATAACACATAAGACATTCTCATCTACTTGTCCCTTACATCAAGATTTTAAGTGGGAATATTTTTGTTTGTCTTATTTTCTCTGTGTGTATATATTCATATGACATATATGAATACAAAGATACATGCATTTAACATACATACCCATACAATATACACATAGATATAGATGTGTGTATGTGTATCTCTATTTTTTTAAACTTATAAAACTGAATCCAGTTGGTAGATGTCTAGAAATTGCTAAAGAAGTAAGGAATAATTTCACTGATTATAACCCATGGTTTAAAAAACATGACTTCCATAATATCTTAAAGTTTGACCTGGAAAGATGGCACAACTCCTCAATGATATTTTTAGGTGTTTTATATTATTTGGAGCAGGAAAAAAAAAAGATCTTCAGTGTCTGAATTCACAATGGCAACCTGTCTTCCTACATGTATAATAATTCAAGAAGTGTAGGATATCAAATGAGTTCGAGGACTAGGGGATTGGGTTGACAGCTGTCATTTCCAGTTGTTTCAACCAAAACCCTATTTAAATCCCCAAATGCAGCTTAGCTTTTCCACATTCTAGTTTTTAATTTGTAAATCGGGATTTAAAGTGTTTAACCTCTTTGGAGCATATTTAACAATTTCCAGTGACATTAGATCACAGTAATTAGTATTTGTAAAGAGATTTGGGATTCTGGATGAAAGTAGTTATAAAAGTGCAGAATACTAGCATGTCTGTATATCATGAGACAATCTTAAACAAAACAGAAACAGAACAATGCAATAATCTAAGACGAATCAAAGAACCATAGGTACATTAAGCCTTCACCTTAACAACAACGGTAGTATTTTTTCCTCTGGTTTTCAAGCAGAGTTTACTTTAGCAAATATTAAAAAAANAGAATACTAGCATGTCTGTATATCATGAGACAATCTTAAACAAAACAGAAACAGAACAATGCAATAATCTAAAACGAATCAAAGAACCATAGGTACATTAAGCCTTCACCTTAACAACAACGGTAGTATTTTTTCCTCTGGTTTCAAGCAGAGTTTACTTTAGCAAATATTAAAAAAGAATGTCGAATATATTAAGTCAACATTTTTGTAGATAGATACATGTGGACTTTTTCTTTTTCTTCCCTGAAAGATGGGATTAGGCTAAGCAGCAGTAGCTGTAGGAAGCTCAAACTCCCTGCCTCCCAGAATGGGTACTTGTAATTAAAAGCTTAGCTCACCTTATCCTTCCAGTTTCCCAGGCGAAAAGTCAAAGCCTGCATTTAATTGCATATATATGTGTGCATGTTTCTAAAACCACAGCTCCAAAGAGAGTCAGTACTTAGGAAGCAAAAAGGCTATGCACAGACAGATATTTGACACAGAGTCAAAATTTAAAAAAAAAAATACCACACACAGAGAAAAGGAGACGATGAGACAACAGAAATGTGGCACGTCCCTTTTGGTTTGTTACTGGCTACAATGGGCAGTGCTTGTTTGGCATTTCTATTTCAATAAGCAGCAAGAACAAACCAACCCAAGTAGGCTGTATTTGCCTGAAGATTTGCCATAAGCGTTTTCCATTTTTTGGTTGGTATATTTAATCAGAAAGCTGTCAGAACTGGGATTAGAATGTCGCAGAATCATTCCATTGAGGGAGAGCCAGCACCAAGGATGCCCCCAGTGGAGCCCCTCTGTGGAATGAAAGTAAGGCTGGGTGCATTACCAGAAGGATGATCATTCAGGGATCAAGACTCTGACCAACCTACAGGGGGAAAAAAGGGTGCAAATCTCAAGAATGCTGGGCCAGAGGCCAAAGTATCTTTTTAAACAGAAAAAGGACAACAAGGTTAATTTCCAAAGGAGCTAGCAAGCAAGAGTAGGAGGTAGGAGCATGGCAGTAATGATTATGGGGGGACTGGAAATTAAATACAGAACATCCAGTCTTTGAGAGGGTTGGATATAGAACCTCAAATACTCATTGGGAAATAAGGAATATTTTAACTGGATAGAAAGACCATATCATGATTAGCAGCAGCAAACTGGATTCAGTGATGAGACCTGCTATGGGCTGAATGACAAAGCCTGAGGATTACAGATCAAAAAGGAAGTTGAGTTATCTAGATTCACAGTGCCCAACACACAGTAGGTTCTTAGTAAGTGACTGCTTGATAATAATGAATGAATCCTCCCTTATACAAATGGAGCAACTTAGTCCCAGACCAGTTACCTGCCAAAGTTAAAATGTTAAGACAGTGCATCATCACAGTTAGAATCCAGCTCTCTCCCAAGGCTGCAACATTTAACACCATACTCTGATACCTAACTCTGGAGAGCAATGTGGAGATTTCCTGGGGCTGAGGGTTAAGTAAGTCCTGGAGCTGAGGTCAATGGGAATCAGCAAGCCCAAGCAGCCTTTTATGAACTGATGCTAAAACTTTATGAAAGACAAAGCAGTCATCTTTTGTATCAAGATGATTGTGAAAAAATGCTATGGTCATTACTGTTTGTATGGCTTTGGGGTTTTCTATAGTGTGGTTTTGGAAAAGATGCTATTTAAGAGCTTAAATTAGTGAAAAAGCATACAGCTTTAAAAACATTAGCAACTAGGGGGTCACTGAGGTGGAATGTGCCTGTGGAGACCAGAGCTACAGAGCACTAATTCTGTACTGGAATCAGTGAACAGCTCAAATTGGCCTCCCAAGTTGGATATTTTAATTTCCTTTCTGGCCTCTCTGAATTTGTATGATCCTTAGAGGTCTGGCCTGATTGACCTCTGACAAAACTGCTGAAGTAAGTAACCTATTTCCCCTCTCAGGGTCTCAACCCTCACCCAAAAATTCATCTTGCTGAGGCTCCTGGTTCAAGTATAGCAACTAATTTCTCTAAGGGATTTGCTTAAAACTGAAGTATTATCTTTTAGTGGGTCTTCCTTGCCTCCCTCCCTCCCCCCCATCCTCATCCTTCTTCCTTCCTTCCTTCCTTCCTTCCTTCCTTCCTTCCTTCCTTCCTTCCTTCCATCCTTCCTTCCTTTCTTACTTCTTTTTCCATCCTTCCTTCCTTTCTTTCCAAATAGTGTGTGCTTAATACGTCACAGTCTTTTAATAGGCAAGGAAATAAATCTATAATTGAGAAAACAGAGGCATAGACAGATGAGTAAACACAAAAAAGTGAGGGGCAGTCTTTTTATTGCTGCTCAAATCACACAACAAAGCAAAACATTTACTGTAGCCTTGCCCTAGAACTATGAAGTACTAAAAAGGGAACCCATGGTACAAACCCCAGTAAACATGATTTATTTTTTTGAGGGGTAGAAGATGAACAAACTTTGACTAGACTTAAACATAGAAAAAATGGGGAAAGCTGTTCTGCTAAACTGCCAAGTGAGACTGAGACACTCCTTTTATTTTCAATGTCACAATTGGGACTGCAAAGAATCTTGATAAAGATGCTCTAAACCTCAAACCTCACTCATCCCTATGTGAAAATTTACCTGGCTTTACAGAAAGCAATTTCTTTCTTTTAATTCTCAACTCTCATCAAATCCCAGTTTTCTATCTCATCTCAGAAGCTCCTTCTTCAGAAAATCATCTTTGTTATTCTGTTCTCTCATCCTCTGCTAAGAATTAAGAGATCTTGTCTCTGAGTAGTTTGCTTAGCAATCTCTAGTATATTCTCTCCTGCACAGGGATACACTATCCCTCTACTTCCACAAAACATAAGACCACAGGTTTATTGATTTATAGGCTGTTTAGCTGGTGTCTCCTAGCAACTGTTTAAGATACAGAAAGGAAGAGCTTTTCGAGTCCTAGAATCTCTTAGAACACAATAAAATAGAACTCTAAATTCTTTCAGCAAATAAAAAGGAAACAACATCAAACATTAGAAAGAGGTTGAGGGAAACTGAAAACCAGAGTAGCAATGGAAGGTCTTCCCCCCAAGCTGTGTATGGATTTATCTCTTTTTGTTGTACGCATGTTATGATGGCTGTATTATATAGAAACATGACTATTCTTCTGACGTCTGTTAGAACCAGGACATTGATTGATGGATGAGGTCAGGGAAGAAACTGTCAATTGTTGGAGAGGGGGTCTGAATTTAGTAACTAATACATGTTGGCCTCTCCTGATCTGTACTTTGGAGAGTCAAGGCATATAGGAATATAATGTTGGGTGCTGGCTACTAAGAAACACTCAAGGAAGAACAAGTTTTTAAGAAGAAATCAGCGGTAACCCAAGAAAGTAAGATATGGTTTTCAAATCAGATTATCTCCAACAAGTGATTATTATTTGTGGCCCATATATGGACACTAAAGAATCCATGAATTTTATTAATATACAGACTTCCTGCATGAGTGTTTATGTGTAGTTTAATCAGTAAGAGAACCCGTGATTTAAATTAGATTTTCAAATGTCTATAACAGAACAGCAACAAAATATCCTCTATTGACTTTCCCTTACTAATATGTTGCTTGAATATTCCAGACTTGTCTCAGCTACGGAATGGGTATTAAGTGAAGGGTTATTTATCCAGGCTATGGCCAGGGTATTTGCAGGGAAATCAAGTCTTATGAGAATTTTTGAAATGGTGACATTATTAGTAAGAAAATCCATGGGGAAGGTGGCCAACAGAGGCAAAGTGGCATTGAATGGTTCAGCTTCTATTTTCTCTTCTTTTCTTTTCTATTAGTTCATATACAATGTTATAATAGTTTCAGTTGCACAATATAGTGATTTGACAATTCTATACATTACACAATGTTCACCAGGGTAAGTATAGTTACCATCTGTCACCATACAACATTATTACAATTTTATTGACTAAATTCCCTATGCTGTCCTTTTCATCTCTGACTTATTTTAGAACTAATAAATGAATTCCATAAAGTTGCAGGAGAAAAAATACACAAAAATCTGTTGCATTTCTATACACTAATAACAAAGTAGCAGAAAGAAATTAAGAAAGCAATCCCATTTACAATTGCACCAGGAAGAATAATATAACTAGGAATAAATTTCACCAAGAAGGTTCAGCCCCTCTTTCTCAGTAATTAAGTACCTCAACAGCATGGGCCTTAGGTTTGAGTGTTACTGTTACTCAAAAAAGTACTTTTTTTTCTAGTAAGGACTAAGAGAATATCTGTAAAAATAATACCCAATGCATTAGATGCAAATGACATGCAAATGAAAGGCCAACTGGCAGCCACTAGTTTCCTTTAGCAGAGATCACAGATTTTTAAATAATAGATCTGAACTATAAATATACTAAACTATCATTCTACTTCCATGAAGAGATGATCATGAAAGACAAAGTTCAAGCAGCATTTGTCAGACCATCAAGGAGGTACATGTACTAGCTTGCCTCAATTTACTCAAGTGTATATTATAGCTGCCCTGCCTACCTCACAAGATAGTTACAAGGGCCAAATGATTCACTGAATATGAAAACATTTCACAAACACGAAAGAGTGTTTCATTATTACCATGTATATACGTCAGCACCTGGATCTATTAAGCATTCCCTAGTGGAAAGGAAAAATGGCTCAAACGTCAGGCAGTCTGCAAAATGAATCATAATTTAAAATTTGTACTCTTTCTCTCTCTTTGTTTTGTTTTGTTTTTTAAGAAAGCGAGAGCAAGAACAAGTGGGGTGGGGGAGGGGCAGAAAGAGAGGGAGAATCTTAAGCAGGCTCCACTCCCAGTGCGGAACAGGACATGGGACTTAATCTCATAACCCTGAGATTATGACCTGATCTGAAATCAAGAGTCAGACGCATAACCAACTGAGCCACCCAGTTGCCCCCAAAATTTGTACTCGCTTATACCCAACAATTCAACTGAGAATGTAACCCAAAATTATATAACAAAATATAATTAGATTAATAACAAAATTGTATTTTTAAGATCTACAAGCATTGTTTACAAGAGTGTAAAACTTGAAATAACCAAAATGCTCACTAATAAGGAGATGATTAAACAAATACTGATTTTAATATACAATAGAATTCTGTGTAGCCATTAAAAATAATTATGTAGGTCTATTCTTGTTGACATAGAAATCTTTCCATAATATATTTACTGAAAAAGGGGAGAATAAAATGTGTTATAGCATATAGTTCAGTTTCCTTCTATGTTAGCAAAGAAAAATACTGAAATATTATATAAACCAAAGTGTTAAAAGTGGTTGTCTGACAAGGNAAAATACTGAAATATTATATAAACCAAAGTGTTAAAAGTGGTTGTCTCAGACAGTCTTATAAGAGATTATTTTATCTTTTTCCCCCTGTACCTAATCCATACTTGTATGATATATGTATGGATTGTCTTAATGACGAGAAAAAGTAAATAAAGCTACTTTCATTTTATTTATTTATTATTTTTAAAAGTATTTTTACCTTTTTCTCCTGGATTATGCATTTACATTTTATTTTTTTTTCAAGTCTATTTTATTTTTTAGTAATCTCTACACCCAATATGGGTCTTTAATTCACAACCCTGAGATGAAGAGTCACATGCTCTTCCAACTAAGCCAACCAGGCACCCAGCTATATTCATTTTAAATGAGAAAGAATACTCTCCTTAGAGTTTTTAGCTCCTCAAAGGCTCAAATAGCTAGAATAGCATCCACCCACCACTGTCAAGATTCAATTATGAAGAGGCAAAGTAGTGAGTAGTGCAGAGACACATACCAACCTGAATCACAGCTGTGCCTGATATCCAGGGTACTTATCATTGGCATTTTAAAGTACACATCTCCAACAACCCATCAAATTTCCAAAGGCCAAATCAACATTTTTCCTTCTTGCTTTCCTCTCCTCTGCCTACTCACTTTTCCTGATTACAGGCAAATTCTCTTTATACCATATATATATCAAACAGAAGAAAGGCTGTTTGGTTGGAAAGATTAGAGAGCACTGTACAGTCAACCCTTGAACAATGTAGGGATTAGGGATGCCAACTCCCCCCAGCAATGAAAAATCTGTGTATAACTTTTGACTTCTCAAAAATTTAACTACAAATAGCCTACTGTTGACTCGATGCCTTACTGATAACATGAACAGCTGATTAACACATATTTTGTACATCTATTATATAGCTACAATAATACCTAACTTTTTTTTTGATATTTCAGGATACACAGTTTGTCTACAAATTTGTTCAAACTGTTACAAATCTCCAAAAAGTTCCCAATATATTTATCAAAATATATCCAAGTATAAATGGACCTACACAGTCCAAATCTATGTTGTTCAAGGGACAACTGTATTAGCAAGTTTTTCTTGTTTTCGACTTAAATTCCAATTCCTACCATACCAATGCAGAGGGCTGGGAGGGGAGAAAGAAGTTACATGTTTTGAGTGCTGAAAATCTGCCAGCTCTTTTAATGTAAACTATTTTTACTTAAAGTTTAAATTACTTTAAGAAGTAGCTCTTTTTTCTTCTCTCTTTTTTTTTAGATGCTAAAACCAATACATAATGAATAACTTGCTTAAGGTCACCTGAATCATATGGCATAACCCATTTCTGATCTTAGATCTGTATGACTCCCAAGCCAAGAAGCTTGCAGTCTTAGTTGAAAAAACCTTATTGAGTCTCTACTATATGTCAATCACTACGTTAGGTGCAGAGAAAAAAAGCAATGGTCTTTGCCTTCAAGAATCTCACAGGCTAGGGGTGCCTGGGTGGCTCAGGCATCTGCCTTTGGCTTAGGTCATGATCTCAGAGTCCTGGGATCGAGCCCTGTGTCAGCTCCCTGTGCTTCTCCTTCTCCCGCTCCCACTGCTTGTGCTTCCTCTATCCTGTCTCTCTCTGTCAAATAAATAAATAAAATCTTAAAAAAAAATCTCACAGGCTAGTAGGAGACTCGGAGGATGATGAGATGACACAAAGATATAGCCAGCTTCTTTACACAATTTTCTATAATAATATGGGAGTAACAATACTTGTTACCAGATATTTATTTTACAAGCACAAACTCAGTA
Source organism: Ailuropoda melanoleuca (assembly GCF_002007445.2). Lineage (NCBI taxonomy): Eukaryota > Metazoa > Chordata > Mammalia > Carnivora > Ursidae > Ailuropoda > Ailuropoda melanoleuca. Next base: position 59,399,464 of record NC_048218.1, read on the forward strand.
AACAAAAATGAAAACAAAATTCCTCTAATATCACAAATTTGACCTGTGGGTTGGAAGGGCCTAAATAAACGACCTTTTATCTTCAGCTCTATTCCTAGGTAACATATGCACTCTCTCCATTTCTATGCCATTTGTGAGTAATACACAAATTACTAAAAGCATGTAAAGTCTGATTTTATGAGCAGTTTTATATTACATATGCAAATTGTGTTGCACTGATTTGGTTTTCAAGTTAAATGTTGACAATTGTTATCAATATTATTCACTTCCCTAAATTCAGAAGTTAATCTAAGGAAGTTGGCTTGAAACACATGATTTTTTTTTTTTTTTAGTTTTTTAAGGAACAACCTTTAGGTGGGGAAGATTTGGAAACCTAAGGAATGTGTTTTAATACCTTGGTGGAATTAAAGGAAATAAGAATTAAAGGAATTAAAGAAAGTAAGCATATTAGCCAGCAATTACAAATATATGCACAATTTTCATGTAGGATCATAGAAACATGGATCATGCTCACTACTGAATTAAGGATTAGTCATACTGGTCTTCATTGCAAGCCTGTAGTGTGAATTTCACAGTGTTCATTCATGACATTCCAGAAAAATTCTATTTATTTATGTATGGCTTCTTAAACAATAGAGTAAAATATAAGATATGAAATTTTGTGTCATATTTAGCTAGCTTTTACACCTGGTGCTCATTTCTTTCTTTTAGTCCTATGTTAACATTTTGCATTTTGTACTTGCTGTACCAGCAGGCTTGATGAAAAGATATGAGATTTTCAAATGAGAGAAGGACATCAGTTCCCATCCTGTACAAATGAACAAGTACACATGGAAGAGAGAGAAAATAAAAGCGTAGAAGTACTTATCGGTTTCTCTTTCGCAAGGCTTACTGTACAGAGACAAAATGCAGATGAAGATGGAGACCTGAGTAGCACCCTCCCCTCCGGAATTTGTGGCTGCCCCACACATCTGCCTGTCATGTTGGCCAGGGCTCCCTATTGTGAAAGCTCTGGATTGAATATTAATGGTGCTCAAAACCCAACCCTAGTTCTTTCTCTCTTCCTTCTAAGTTGTGAATACATTAGCATCTCTGGCTGAATGAGTACCCCCCCAGCAACCTCATAATATATCTCAGGTAAAACATAAAACATAAAAAAGCTACTTTTGAATGCCAAGTCAACAATGTTGCTCACATGGATGGAATGTCAGAAATTGCACCCAGAAATACTATTTGCTATTTTTTTCTCCTGAAAAGGTGGTGTCTGTCAGGATGAAAGCTGCTGACTTTTGCTTAGAAATTCCTACCACTCAGCGAGGGCAGCATGGAGACTGACACAGGAATCAACACCGACCTAGAAAACACCCAAAAGGGCAAGAGTGCTTCACAGCTGCTCTAAAATAAACTCTTCCTTTACTTACTTAACAGCACTTCTTAAACCCAAACTACTAGAGTAATGTCTCTAACTGTTCAGTGTCAATATGTTGTCAAAATGACGGGTACCACTTGGTATCTTTTTAATTTGCAGTTTTCTAGGGCTATTTGGGAATTGGAATGTTTTTTATATTATGCAGCCATCTCCCCATAACAAACTAGTTTTAATTTCATGCGAGGAGCATGCAAAGCGTACACAGGGGAAATGTGCAGTTTGGCGTTCACAGGCTAGGGAGTTAAGATCTCACAGGATGGCATTTTAATCACCACTCTCCAATTCACGTTTCTATGAGGCTTGTGACTTTCCAAGTTCCAACCGACTGTTCAACTGCACAACTTTTACAAAGGCAGAAAGGGAAGAGGGGCACATGCTGCAGGATGATTTATGGAGTTGTAATGCTAGGACAGCACAAAAACCCCATAAATATTCTTCTTAATGTTTTACTTTATACGACAGCCTTCAAGTGATATATTGTCTGACAATTTTCAACATGGCTATATAAACACATTCTTTGCTGCAGCCCTAATATACAACGAAGTCTCTGCAGGCTAATATATGGAGTCGGGGTGTGTTTCAGTGCGCACAGTCCTGATAATTGAGATTTCCATGCCTAAAAAATCTATCCTGACTTTGTACAGTGGGTTTCTTCTTACCATCTCAAAAGAAAAAGGGAAAAAAAAAGGTGAAAGCAGAAGAAAAAAAGTCAAGAGTAGTACCACATGTGTGTTTCCATTCTTACTCAACCAACCCAAGTATCTGTAATTTTCTACATAAACAGAACTCACAGTGTTAGAATCTCTTTTCTCATCTTTATGGGACCCTATACCAAAGCCAAAGTTTTGACGGTACCTTTTAAACTAGATGTTTAAAATTAGATAGATGATTGATTTTTCTTGGTAAGGCAGCCGTCAAAGACACTCAAAGTATAACAATCCTGCAGGAAGACTCCTAGTGACCACTGAAATGAGATACTAGAACATAAACAAGTATTTATTCTTTTGTTTCTAAGATTGGCCAGGATTTGATACTCTGCATAACTTCAGCCTGAGCCCTGCTGTACATTGTAGCAGAGCAGCTGGGAGAAGGAAGCTATCTGGAAACAAGGAAATCTAGCCTCTGAGGAGTTATCCTAGGGTAGATGTGATAACTCCAAGGCAAGAGAGTCTGAAGGCCAAATTGCTAACTCCAAAATAACACAGTGAATCCTCTAGGTTTAGGCTGGGTTTTCCAAAAGTTCTGATTTAAAGAAACAGAAATAAGGGAGACCAAGGAGGGACTGGCTTGATACCCAGCAGGTGAGGGTACTGAGTGAGCCCCGCTGTCAGGGAGTGCCACCAGGGTTTAAGCAGGACTACAGCAGTGACAGATGATGCTGTGAATAGGACTTAGAGCCTGACGGAAGAGATCTGCAAGAGTGAGAAGGTGTCTAGAGGCCTACACAACTGGGCTTGGACTTGGGGTTTGTTGCAAGAGGCCCAGAAGGGCAGGCAGCTCAGGAGAATGGAATGGAAATACACAGGGAAGGGGAGGGGCAGTGATTAGAGAAAGAAAGCTCAGCTTGGTGCTGATGCAGTCCTTGGGAGAAAAGGGACACCTGGCATAGGGCTACAGACTAATTTTCTTATTCCTGCTGGTAGAGAATTGGTTTCTAATATACCACCATGCCTGAATCTTAATGATTCAGGAATTAGGCAAAGCTGAGCAATCTGTTGGGAGCTCTTCAGTAGCCACAGCTGGGAATACAGTGGCAGGAACTGACAAAGAAGTCCATACATAGCGGGGTTCTTTTTTTATTTTAGGAAATTCAAAATAAATGGGAGAATCCATTTAAAGGGACACGTTTGATGCTTCAAGAATACACAAAGCTTAACTATTTAGAGGAAGAGAATCTGTCAGAGTGATTTTTTTTTGTCAGTTGCAAATATATAAGCCACATGTCCTGGAATTATTCTGTAGGGTATAGCATGCATTCGGTCTGCTCTGACCCCACGTTTAAACAAAATGTGTTTCTAGGGAAAGTCTCAGTGCAATCCTCAATTCTGCTTTGGGAATCAGAAGAAATTTGAGTATTATGTCTACTTCCTCACTTATAAAATAAGAACTTGGGAGACAAGGTGTAGAAGTGTGAGTAAGATGATCTTTAAGGTCACTTCTAACTCCAACATCTTACGATTCTATCACTCACTCATTCATGCAGCACACTGGCAGTACCAGAGGCTCTATCTATCTCTAAGAAAAGCAGTCTTCCATCTGCACAAGGACTATTGGGAGAAGAGGAACCTTCAATGCTTATTTGCTTCCTGAGTGTGGTTAGCCAGTAGCAAGGAGCCTGCAATCCCCGCATCCTCCACTAATCCAAACCGTCCACCTGTGAGGGAGATGGTAGTTTACTGAAAAGATGAAAAACTGCTCTACCATCAAACCAGATGAGTTCTGTATTAATGTATACTCACTGAATCAGAATCTCTTCTGGAAAGGCAGAAGTTGGAAAGCCTGGGGTAGAGCAACCGAGCCTGATTTAGTCACAAATCTTCCTAATCCCATCTATACTGCGCAAATGCACATAGCATCATTTCCCTTCATGAAGATAAACTCAGTTTTCCAAATGTCTTTAAGAGGGGAAAAAAAAAGACTTTTCTGGCAGCAAAGCTGACAAACACTATGTAGGCACTGCTGATTTTTATTTACTGGATCAATTAAGTATTCTTTAAGAAATTCTTGAATGTCCTATGATTACTTTGATAGATGTTCTCATTTTATGGAGTTTCAATTCAACAAGCATTGAGGGAACAAAAGAGATTAAAAGTAGAGGAAAGTAACAGTAAAGGCTCTCATGGTACTTGCCATCTTTATCTGTACTCTCCTATACAGTAGTTACTAGCCACATCTGCCTACTGAAGCTGGCTGGTCTATATTGAGATTTAATATAATGTTAAATACACATCAAGTTTCAAATACGTGGTACAAAAAAAAAGCCAGAATGTGAAATATGTCATTAATTTTTATGTAGATTATATGTTGAATAATTTGTATACACTGAGTTAAATAAAACATATTAAAATTAATTACCTCTTTAAACACTAATGTAAATACAATGGACTTTGGGTGATACTGATATATCAGTGTAGGTTCATTAATTCTAACAAAGGTACCATTCCAATAGGGGATGTGGATAATGGGGAGGCAATGCATGTTTGGGGACCAGGGATATATCGGAAATCTTTGTACATTCTGCTCAATTTTTCTGTGAATCCAAAGCTGCTTTAACAAATAAATTTGCATTTTTTTTCAATAAGAACAACAATAATTTCTTTTTTTAGCATTTCTTAATCTGGCTACAAGAAAATTTAAAATTACATATATGCTCACATTAGTGGCTTGCATTATATATGTTTTGGACAGCACTGATTTATAATCTAGCTGATATAGAACGAGTAAGCCCAAACCTTATGGGACAGGTATCAAGTACTAGAAGGGGCCATAAGTGAAATATAATAGAAATTTGGAGAGAATATAAGTTATCAGAAAGAGACTTTCCCTACTCCTTGCCCTCCAAACCCGCATATTACTGGGAATTCACACCTAACTTTCTGCCTTTGCTGTTGTTACAAATAATCAATTAGCTTCCTGTTTAAGGCTAATGCTTTGCTTGCTTTCCCTTCCTTTCTGAGACTTATTCATAAGAATTTTCCCTCTCTTCTGTATTTTGAATTTTGACTTTCTACCGGACCTTTCTCTGTAGTATGTAAACATATTATCTCTTTCATAAGTTAAAATATCTTTTTTTTCAACCCATATTTACCTTTAGTTGCCAATGTCCTTCTTTTCACTTCTTCATAGCCAGTCTGCCTATAACAGCTCCCAATTGCAGTGTTACTTACTCCCACTCACGTCTCAACCCAGGGCAGCCTTGCTCTGCCCCCATAGTTCCACTGAAGATGCTTTTTCCAGAGCTCCCATTGATTCCTTTTTCAATAAATTTAACAGGCACTTCCCATTCTTTATCGTACACAAGTCCCCCGGAGCATTTAGGTCTACTGATTAGCCTATCTCTTCCTGATGTGTCATTACACACTCTGTTTCTCCTCCTGCTATTCTGGCCCTTTCTGCTTAGACTCCTTGACCATTCCTTAAATATTGGTATTCTTCAACTTCGTGTTTTAGGTTCACACTCCTGCTTACAAATCTTGAGTCATATCATATTTCGCTGTTGAGTTAGTGACCATCAGTATACTGAAGATTCTCAGATCTAAATTTTTTCGAACTATAGCTCTCTCCTTTCTTGTCCTGTACACCACTTTCTCACTGGATAAACTTTCCTATTGTAGTTTGATAACAACGGTTATAAACCTCGACTTCCTCCCAGTGTCAGCTTTCATCACTGTTTAAATTTGTTTTATGCTCAGATTATTTGGAAGTTTTCTCCATTCCCCAAATAGTCTGTGTTTTTGTTTTTGGTTTTTTGTTTCTTTGTTTTTTTGTTTTTAAATGTTTGGGCCTTAACACATGTTTTCCATCTGCATGGAACCTTCTTCCCTCATCCTTAATCATCATCCCTACATGTGGTAAATTCTGATTCCAGCCTTAGCATAGATGTCACTAGTTCGTAGAATCCTTCTTTCATGGCTCAAGACTGGGCCAAGTTCCCTTTATATGTATCTCCATAGAACCTTGTGGATCTTCCATCATAACGTTCTTCGCACACTGCTATGCCTCTCTTTTGCCTCTCCTTGGGCTTAAAAATACTGAAGGAAAAAAAAAATCCTACTGGTAAATTATTCACAGTTGTATTTCTAGTAACTAATGTTCTTCCTACCATAAAATAGGTCATCAATAAAAGTCTATTGTCTGTGAAAAGAAGAAAAGAAGTTCAGATGGACAGAATAAATGATTTTATGGCAGAGATATTTGTGCTGGATCTTGGAAGATGATGAAATTTTATCACTTGAGGAGATGTTATTTTAGACAGTGGAAATAAAAGCGATTGGCAAAACATTGACAGGGAACAAGAAAACACTTTGTAGGCCCGTTTAGAGGCAGATTATATATATGATAGTATAAGATTAGAGAGAAATCTTGTTATGAAAGACCTTGAATGCCAGGCTAAATCTGTACTTCATTTTAAAGTTAATGAAGGATAACATAAAAGATTTTTGAGAAGCAGTTTCATGACTGGTGATGTTTTGGGAAAAAAAATTAAGTAGCAGGAAGAGGGGTCCAAGATGGTACTGCAGGAAGAATTCTGAACCCCCATGGACACAGTGAATCTACAGCTACATATGGATCATTTCCTTCTGAAATAGATCTGAAAACTCGATGAACAGGTTTTCCATTACACAGGATAAAAGGATCACATCAAGAGGGGTAGGAGAGGTGGAGACACAGTCTCACCAGAATACCCATCCCTGGTACAGTGACACACAGTAGGGAGGGATCTCACCATTCTGGATGTTCTCCTGGAGAAGGGGTGAGTACCCCACATCAGGCACCCCAACCCTTGGGGTCTACACCAGAGAGATAAACTTCCTGGCTTAGAAAACCAAGAGAACTGATGGCCAAAGTGCTATATAAAACAGATTCTCTTTTCAAAGGGATTGCATGATGTCTCACTTGCTCTGGGATACAGTACAAAAGCAACAATTAGAAAAGCATCTGGAAAAAAAAAAAGAAAAGAAAAGCATCTGGAATGTATGTGAAAGAGATTCACTTGCTAGTTTAAGGGCATCTGCTGGAGGGGCAGGGGACAGGTGGTGCTGTCTGGAGATGTGATGCTGGCAGATGCCATTTGTGTGCTCTCCACCTACCCTGTTAGCACAGACAGGCAGGCTTCAGCATGGCACCCTCTCACTGCCTTGCTGAGACCAGAGAATGTATGGAGTTGTCGTGCTCTCCTGCCCCTGGCTGGGGCAGGGGAGTGTGAATGGTCATGGCATTTTTCACTTCCTTGCTCAAGTCAGCAAGGGCAGTTTCAAACTCCCCAGCACCCTGCCTGGGGCTAGCAAGTACAAGTGGTCACAGCATCTTCGTGCCCCAACCTGGGTCTTCCGGGCATGCACAGACAGGGCACTCTCCTATAGCATCACTGAAGATCATGGGTACACCCAGACAAGACATTTTCAGGCTTCCTTTCACAAGCCAAAGAATGTGCCCTGTCCCCTACACTCTACAGTGGCCCTGCTAGACAATGAGTGTGTGAAAACCACTTGGGGATGCCCCTTATTTGCTTGGCTATGGTGGCCAAAGTGCCTAGTTACTGAGCTCCAAGGGACTATAACAAACAGAAAGATAGTTCTTGGCAGGCCAACTTCCCCATGGTACTGAACAGACAGCAGACAGATGTACCCCTAGTCTTCTTGTGAAAAAGGCCCATTTACCTATCACAGAGCTTCAGCCTGAGGGACAGGCTTCAGGTTTTCCATACATCTAGAGGCTATGGAGGCACTCTTAGGGAATGTAATCAGGGATATGGCATCCTTGGACACCTCCTTGTCTTCACTATAGCTCAAGAAGGCCTCCTGAAAAGAAGCACATACATTCATCTGCAGCCTCAATGTTTGTAATTGTTGCCCAAGGGTTACTACAGATTCCCCAAACTGGAGGCCAGCAGGGTTTGACTGTAGTCCCACAGGACTGTATATATTTGCATAGTTTAAAAGCTGATGCCTGAGGGTCTGACTTCCAATCAGCTTGAAATGATGTGTTAAATGAGATTCCTTCCCTCAGAACACTGATAGGTCTTGGCACATGCTCAACAGTGGGGACATATAAAGTACCAAACAGAAGTCAAAGAGCTGAAGAATACAATAACTGAACTGAAAAATGCACTACAGGGGTGCAAAAACACACTGGATGAAACAGAAGAACAGATCAAGGAGCTGGAAGACAAAGCATTAGAACTCACCCAGATAAAGCAGCAAAAATAAAACAAAGAATTTTGAAAAAGTGAAGATAACTTAAGAGACCAATAGGACAACATTCAAATTGTCCTAGAAGGAGAAGAGAGGCACACAGGAGCAGCTAACTAACTTATCTGAAGAAATAATGGCTGAAAACTCCTCTAACCCAGAGAAGGAAACAGACATCCAAGTCCAGGAATCCTAGAGAGTCCCAAATTTGATGAACACAAAGAGATACAAACCCAGACACATAATAATTACAATGTCAAAAGTTAAAGATAAAAAGAGAATCTTAAAAGCAGAAAGAGAAAAGCAACTTATTATGTACCAGGGAAACCCCATGATTTGGGCTCAGATCAAAATCTCAGGGTCATGAGATTGAGTCCCAAATCAGGCTCAGCACTGACTATGGAGCCTGCTTAAGATTCTCTCTCTCTCCCTCTCCATCTGCCCCTCCCCTGCTTGTGTGTGCACACGCTCCCACCCCCACGAAACAAACAAACAAACAAAAAGCAACAGAATATACATTCTTCTCTGGTGCACATGGGGCATTCCCCAGGATAAATTCTATGTTAGGCCACAAAAAGTCTGAATAAATTAAAAAAGAAATCTTTTCTGTTCTGACTACAATGGTATGAAACTAAAAATCCACTAAAGAAGAAAACTAGAAAAAAAAACCCACAAATGTGTGAAGATTAAACAACATGTTACTGAACAATCACCGGGTCATCAAAGAAATCAAAGGATAAATTAAAAAAAAATACCTAGGGATAAATGAAAGCAGAAATGTGGCATACCAAAATTTATAAGATGCAGCAAAAACTGTTCCTGAAAGAAGTTCCTAGCAATACAGACCTGCCTCAAGAAACAAGAAAAATCTCAAACAAATAATCTAACATTACAACTCAAGTAACCAGAAAAGGAAAAAATGAGCCCCAACATTGGTAGAAGGGAGGAAATAGTAAAGATCAGAGTGGAAATAAATGAAATAGAGACAAACAACAAAAACAATAGAAAAGAGCAATGAAAGTGAGAGTTGGTTCTTTGAAAAGATAAACAAAAGATAAACAAAATTGCCAAGACTTTAGCTAGGTATGACAATAACACACACACACAAAAAGACAGGGGTCAAATAAATAAAACCAGAAATTAAAAAAAAAGTTGCAACTGGTACCACAGAAATACAATTTTTTAATGAAGCTACTATGAATATATACCAGTAAATTGGACAACAGATTGGACAACCAAGAAAGAAGAAAATAAAATACTAAAGTATTTTAGTCTCCCATGGAATCAAGAAGAAATTAAAAATCTGAAGACCTATTACAAGTAAGAAGATTGAACCAAAAATAAAATCCTCCCAGCAAATAAAAGTCCAGGACCAGACAGCTTTACTGGTGAATTCTACCAAACATTCAAAAAAATGTTTAATATCTCTTACTTTTATCTCTTCTAAAAACTGAAAAAAGGGAACACCTCCACAATCATTTTGTGAGTCCAGCACTACCCTAATAAACAAACAAGACACCAACAAGACAAGACACCACAAAGAAAGAAAAAAGAAAGAAAGAAAGAAAGAAAGAAAGAAAGAAAGAAAGAAAGAAAGAAAGAAAGAAAATTATGGGTGAGTATCCCTGATGAACATAGGTGCAAAACTCCTCAACAAACTAGTAGCAAACCAAATTCAACAATATATTAAAGGGATTATACACCAACCATGATCAAGTGGTATTTATCCACAGGGATAGCAAGGATGGTTCAACATCTGCAAATCAAACATGATACAACACATTAACAATATTAAAGATAGAAATCAAAAGATCATCTTAATACATGCAGACAATGCCTGTGACAAAATTCAGCATCAATTTAGGATAAAAACTCTCAACAAAGTGAATACAGAGGGAATGCACCTAAATATAATAAAGACTATCCATGACAAATCCACAGTCATATTATGCTCAATGGTGAAAAGCTAAAAGCTTTTCCTCTAAGAACAGGAACAAGACAAGGATGTACACTCTTTTTATTTTTATTCAGCACAGTATTTTAGTCCTAGCCATAGCAATTAGGCAAGGAAAATAAAAGGCATACAAATTGGGAAGGATGAGGTAACACTCTCCCTATTTGCAGGTGGCATAATAATATATATAAATAAAACCCTAAAGGCCCCACCCAAAAACTGTTAGAACAAATGAATTCAGTAAAGTTGCATGATATAAAATCAATAAACAAAAAATATGTTGTGTTTCTATACTAATAATGAACTATAAAAAAGTGAAACAAAGACAACAATCCCATTTACAATTGCATCAAAAACAATAAAATATGTAGGAATAAATTTAACCAAGGAAATAAAAGCCCTCTACACAGTAAACTATAAAACATCAATGAAAGAAATTGAAGAGGACACTAACAAATGGAAAGATATGCTGTGTTTATTCATTGGAACAATTAATATTAAAATGTTCATACTACCCAAAGCAATCTACAGATTCAATGTAAATTCTTATCAAAATTCCAATGTCATTTTCCAAACAACTAGAATGAATAATTCTAAAATTTGTATGGAAACACAAAAGGCCCCAAAGACCCAACGCATCTTGAGAATGAATAAAAATGTTGGAGGTATAACCTTCTTGAATTTTAAACTATACTACAAAGCTATAGTAATCGAAACAGTATAGTATTGGCATAAAAACAGACAGGTAGAACAGAAGAAAGAGTTCAGAAATAAAACCATGCATATATGGTCAATTAATCAATGACAAAGGAGGCAAGAATATACAAAGGGGAAAGAGTCTCTTCAATAAGGGTGTTAGGAAAACTGGACAGTTACACGCAGAAGAATGAAACTAGACCACTATCTTCCATCATATACAAAAAATTAACTGAAAATAGATTAAAGACTTGAATGTAACACCTGAAATCATAAAACTCCTGGACGAACATAAACAGTAAGCTCCTTGACATCAGTTTCAGCGGTGTGTTTTGTTTCTGTTTGTGTTTTTGTTTGTTTGTTTGTGTTTTTTTTTGGATCTGACTCCAAAGATAAGGGCAGCAAAGGCAAAAATAAACAAAGGAGACTATATCAAACTAAAAAGCTTTTGCACAGTGAAAGAAACCATCAACAAAATGAAAAAGCTTCTTCCAGTGGAAGAAGATATTTGAAAATAATATCTGATAAGATATAATATCCAAAATATATAAAAAACCCAATTAATAATAAAAAATTGATTAAAAATAGGCAGAGGATCTGAATAGACATTCTTTCTAAATAAGACAAATAGATAGCCAACAGGTACATGAAAAGATGTTGAACATTACCAATCATCATGGAAATGCTAATCAAAACCACAGCAGGATACCACCTTACACTTGTCAGAATGGCTGTTATCAGAAAGACAAGAAATAACAAGTATTGGTGAAGATGTGGAGAAAAAGGAACACTTGTGCACTATTTGTGGGACTGTAAATTGATAAGTACTGCATGATTTCACTTAGAGATGGAATCTAAAAAACAATGCAAAACAAAACCCAGACTCACAAATACAGAAAAAAGATTGGTAGTTGCACAGCGTGGGGGGGGCAACGCAAAATGGGAGAAGGGAATCAAGAAGTACAAACTTCCAATCATAAAACAAATAAATCATTAGATGTAACATACAGCATGGGGAACAGAGTCAATAATATTGGTGATGGATTGTTACTAGAGTTACTGAAGTGACCATTTTGCATTGCATACAAAGGTCCAATCACTATGATGTATACCTAAAACTAATGCAATATTGTATATCGATTATATTTCACTAAAAGAAAAGTTAGTAGCAGTTTTATGTAGAATAAGAGTGAAGATTTTGATGTTTTAACAATATTGAAAGCTACAGTCTCTCACTATACTTGAAATATTTGAATGATGGAAAGTAGGAGGAGAAGGAAGGATGAATGGGTGATGAAGAGAAATAAAAAGAAAGCTTAGCATTTCAATCAGAGCAGGCAAGTACAAACAATTGAAGTCAAGCCAAAAGAGAAATAGATCTTGGATAAGACCACAATTTTCTTCAAGTGCAAATTATCAGTAGGAACCTCATAATCCTGCTAATGTATAAATATGGCCACCTGTGTGTGTGAAAGCAAACATCAAGGCTGGTTCATAAGTGTCTTCTGTGGTTAGATCAGTAGAGACAGAACAAGAATTTTTTTTTTCTCATTTAGGACAAGAGAGAGAAATTCATAAAGAACAAGTTAAGTACCATTTCCATCTAGGCATTTGGACAAGATTGATGGATTCTCAGAAAATGGAAAGTGTTGGTCTTTCTCCCTCAAAGAATGAAGAGTAAGATAAAATGAATCTAAACAGTGTATCATCAAGGACAAGCCATTTTCTCTACATCCTCTTGAAAAATCAAATCATATGTAGGATTTTATGTAGGGATTACTGGTTTGAATAAGAACATCACAAAATGGAAAATGGCAGAAACTGTCAAGGGTCTTTCAAAAACTCAACTTGTCAGAAACGTTGGCTACCCTTTCTAGGAAGTTGGGCTACCTTTTACAAAAAATACGTATTACATGTGCTTCACAGCTTTTTTCCCCTCAAAATGTTTAGTCTAAGAAACCATCTCTCCATTTTGATGAGATAAAAGGGGCTTCTGGCTGTAGCATAGGAAGGGAGAGAGGAAGAGAGAAAAACCCTACCACATGTTGAATTACTTTGTGCTTAATTTCAAATCAGCCATTTCAATATGCATGTGATAGAGGCAGTTCTAGGAGGGCATTTTACTATAAGCTAATGAAATGAGAGACATGGGGAGCAGAAGACATGGCAGGAAGCCACAGAGCCCAGTTCTAGAGCTCATTCTTTTCTGCCACACAGGTTTTTGTAATTGAGGGTCAACAAACACTCTTATAATTTCATAATATTTAAGATCTATCAATATCTAACACTGTTGTATAATTAAAAAAAATGTTTGGTCTTTGTCCTAGGTTCCCAGCCCAGACTTTCTGAAATGAAACCCTTGGAATTGCCATAGTAGAGTGTTTGTTATTCATGAACCCCTTGGCTCACAAATGAGACTACACTAATAGGACTTATGGTGGGCCCCCAGATAGTTACAGCCTGGTGTCTGGTCTTCAGACAGACCAACCCCTTGATCAGAGTTGGGACTTTGAGCCCGCCTGAACTATGGAGAGGGGAAAGAAGCTAGAAACTGAGTTGAACATGTGGCCAATGATTTAATCAGTTATGCCTGTGTAATTAAAACTCCAAGACAGCCTTTGGACTGACGGAGCTTGATGCAGCTTCCTGGTTAGTGATGCACTAATGCACTAGGAGGGTGACCCACCCTAATTTTATGAAGAGAAGGCATGGAAGCTCTGAGTTTTGAACCCTCCCAAACCTCACCCTATATGTATCTCTTCATTGGGCGGGTCCTAATTTTTATCCTTTACAATACAATTCTAAGTACAGCACTTTTCTGAGTTCAATGTGGTATTAAGGTAAATTATTGAATCTAAGGGGACCATAAGAGCCCCTATATTTGAAGGCACTCAGTTGGAAGTGCCAGTGGCCAAGAAACTCCCAACATGCATCTGGCATCTGAAGTAAGGGCAAGTCCTGGTTAGAACCATACCCTTAAACCTGTGGAGTTTCACACTATCTCTGAGTCTTTAGTGCCAGAATTGAATTGCAGTGTACCAGTCGATGTCAGAATAAATACTATTTGCTTGTGCGAGATGAGAAATAACTAATGCCCAAAGGAACTGGGAACCATTTCTTCATGCAACTTTTGGCACATATGTTGAAGGGGCACTTATGTTGATTGACATAAGACTCACAAATTTGGGTTAAAGACATGACTACTGATGAATTTGGTGGTTTTTCTGACCTTAAGTGAATTGTAAGGAAAAAGAGTACCATGGCACCCTTACAATCTTGTTGCTCTTTGAGTCCTCAAAATAATTACTTGTGTAAGCACAAGCATTAGAAACATGTTGAGTAGATAGATTCTGGGTCAAGTTTGTCTAAAAAAGAATCTCATTTATATCTCACAGAGAATCTAAAGTCGGTAACATGAAACTACACTTGATACCTGATGACCACTTTCATTTTCTCTCTCACATAAAACTTGCTGAATCATATTCCAAATTCACAAGATTTCATTCTCATTCTGCCCATAGCATGTGGGTGGAGGAAGGGAAATGGGTGGGGACAGGGGTGGTCATGGTATTAGGTTCCTGGTCTCATGCTACCTACTTCTCAAAAGGCTCATACATCAAACAGCAGTGAGTGATGAGAGACAAAAAAGCACCAACAGGTCTCTCCCTTTCATAAAGGAGTTTAGACTTTCAACATGATGAATTCTTTTTGATAAAAGAATAAAGAGATGCATTGTCTCTAGAGGAAGCTGCTGGGGTTCCCATGGTCTTCACAACAGGCAAAGTGCCAGCTAACCATACCTCCTGTCTCCTCCTTGTTTTGTCTCTTCCACATAATAAAATGAAAGACACAGATGTCCAATTCTACTCAACTATTTTCTTTTAAACTACAGAGATAGACTGCTACCTCCCTCCATTTGAAGGACTGAACTTTTGTGAAAAAAGAAATTATAAAAAAGACAGTTTCGTTAGAAGCTGCTGAATAATGAGGCCATGAGATATGAACAGGACATGTGGCCCTTTAAACATCATCAGAAGTATCACTGCTATAGTCATTCAGCCATTTGCCCAAAGGAGCAGGCACCAGATCTTTTGGCTATACCTTGTTCTTTCTTTCCCCCTCTTCCTCTGAAGTTTTAATTAAATATATAATATTTCAGTCATAGCAGGAATATGAGAAAATTTAATCCTTGGTCAGTTAGTATTGGCTTTTTTCAGTGAGAAAATTAGTTTCTCTGCCTGCTTCTGGATCCAGCAGGGATTGCATGTGACCTCAGCATTTCACAGGGAAATTGCTTGTATCCTAAGGGCTGAATTATCCCTGCAATCTCAGGTAGTGTCACTTTAAGACTAAATGCATCCTAAAAATAGAAATTTAGAATTTGAGCAGTCTGAGAGCCTTTCAGTCAACAAGTATAGCTATTGTTTGGAAAATCTACCCATTCCAATTTTCCAGTTCTTCTTTCAGCCTTTTTTGTGCAAAGAACTACACTTCTAGATACATGCAGACAAATTCACACATCATATCCAGCCAAGGTATAGTAAACTACATTCACACTCTTCTTCTTTACCCATTAAGTTTCAAAACATTCACAACATTTGTGAAGTCACAGTTCCTAGATTCTTGTTTACACTAGAAAACCCCAATCTCTGGCCTGTATACATATTAAAACTTAAGACTGCAACAGTTTATTGAATTGACTGTGACTATAAATATGTCAGAGTATAGGATTGAAATTCAAAGCTCAGATTCAGATTCTAGAGAGTGGCCACAGAGTCTCTACATATGCCAGTTAGAAGTTATCTCTACATCCCCTCCAGTCTCTGTATGAGTTGTGTGCATCTTCTCTGGAGATCATCCATGTTGATGATTGGGAGTCATTAAAATAGATATGACATCTGTGTTTAGTCTTCAGCTTTGCTCAGACACAAGTTAATGCACAAAGACATTGACCATTCCTTAGTTTCACCCTGAGCATATCTCTTTTCTTGTATAATGGAAAGAGTACAGAGGTGCCTGAGTGTCTCAGTCAGTTGAGCTTCCAACTCTTGCTTTCAGCTCAGGTCAGGATCTCAGCATTCTGGGATTGAGCCACACATCAGGCTCCATGCTCAGCAGGGAGTCTGCTTGAGATTTTCTCCCTCTCTCTCTGCCCCTCCCCCTGCTTGTACTTTCTTTCATCAATCAATCAATCAATCAATCAATTGATTTTTTTTTTAAAAAAGACAATAGTACATAACTTAAATCCAAACAGATCCAATCCTTCATCTCTCACTTACCAGTGAGTAATCTTGAATATGTTAGTGTTGGATATGTCATATCAATATGTTTTAGTTTTTTCATGTGTGAAAATGAGGATAAGGATGCCTATTTTAGAGGATTATAGTATGGGTTGAATGAAAATTATATTTAAATACCCAACATAAAGGGTGGCCCATAACAAGTGCTAAAAACATGTTAGATTCCTGCCCATGCAGAAAAGTCATAGGCTTAAGGAATCATTTGAGTGAAAAAGAAACATTTTAGAATAGCTGAGTCAAGGTCAGTAATGTTTTCTTTCCAAGGTAGAGAACTGTTGTGCAGTTGTGTATGAACTTTTCCTTAATTGTCAACTTTTTATCCAAGAAGTTATAAATTGTTCCCTAGATAGCCATACAAAAGAGAAAGAGTGAGGAAGAAAGGGGAAAAAATGTGCTCCTCCCTCTTCTACTACACTGTCATTTTGGTTTAAATATCATCATTTGCATATTTTTTATCTGGACTGAGAGAGGCAAACTTCTCTCACCTAATCACAGGATGCAGCAGGCAGTAGCCTTGGAAGCTTTTATCAATATGCCAAATTTTATTTTAGTTTATAATTTAAAAAGTGAGAGTGAAGTGACAGAGACGGTATCATTTCAAAGGTTTTTCTTTGTTTTAACATATTAAAAAGCTCTTGCTCTTTCACTCTCCTTCTCTCTTTTGTGAGACGGAGTAGGAGGAAGAAAAACATGGCAAGTGAAAAAATAAAATGAGAAACAATCAGGACCCAGAAAAGGAAAAAGTAGCAATACCATCCTCCCCTCCTCCTTCTTCATGTATACAAACTATCAGAATGGGTAACGATCACAAAGTGAGAGGAAGCAAAATAAATAAATAAATAAAAAATAAGTGGGGTGGGATATAGATTAGGAGAAAGAACAATATCAACAGCCCCACTATTTTATTAAAGATCATCATTTTTGGGTAAAATGTTAAGCTTGAATGTCTATAGAATTAAACTAGAAGTTAGAAAAAATACGTAGAGCTGGATTCAATCTACCTTTTGGGAACAAAAACGTCCAATGTGACAACTATTACTTTCACTACTACTGCTACCACTAATACTACTACTACTAGTACTCCTACTACCACTACTACCAAAACAATAGCAAAAATATATTTCCTTTAACTTAATATATAACAAGCATTATTTATTTATTTATTTTTTTAATANCACAAGCAGGGGGAGTGGGAGAGGAAGAAGCAGGCTCATAGCAGAGGAGCCTGATGTGGGGCTCGATCCCATAACGCCAGGATCACGCCCTGAGCCGAAGGCAGACGCTTAACCGCTGTGCCACCCAGGCGCCCCAAGCAATATTTATTTAAAAGTGCAATTTCAAGCAGGTGCCTGAAAATGTAATGGAATTAGATGGGNTGGATTCAATCTACCTTTTGGGAACAAAAACGTCCAATGTGACAACTATTACTTTCACTACTACTGCTACCACTATTACTACTACTACTAGTACTCCTACTACCACTACTACCAAAACAATAACAAAAATATATTTCCTTTAACTTAATATATAACAAGCAATATTTATTTAAAAGTGCAATTTCAAGCAGGTGCCTGAAAATGTAATGGAATTAGATGGGAGTATGATAACATCTGTGAGCTCTCTTGCCCTATGAGTAACCAGATCCAATCCTATAAATAACCACATCTAACCACAAGGTCCATTTCCTCTACAGTCTCTCCATATATGTTCAGAGTGACAATAAAGAATTTTCTTTTCTCTTTCTTTCCTTGTGTCCCTCCTCATCACTCCTTGAGGAACAGGTGTTTTTGGTAAAAGTAGAAACCAGACATTTTTCGTCATAACTCATGAAAGCAACGCTATGTGAGTTGACCAATATCATCAAGAGAAAGATGTTTTTGGCCATAGAGGCACTGCTTTGAGGATTAAATCTTTAGAAATATCTACTGAAGATGCATGATAAACACCTGATATCCCCTTCCAGGACAATCTCATGACCACAAAAACCATGGGGTATGTTTTGTTGGATGGAGCCTGTACCCACCGGAAGAATTGGGAACAAAATCAATGAGCAAGAAAAACATGAAAAAGTATAAAAAGTAAGGGAGATCCAAGAAGACACTGTAGATGCCCTGTGTCTCAATGGAAACATTAAAAGAACAGGAAAGATTTTCAACATCCTTGAGTCTCTACCAAATCCAATGCCACCCTGCATTCTTATCTGGCTCCATGTCTTAGCTTGAACTACTCCTACTTGCTGATTTTCATGGAATCACCCTTTTTGGATGCTTTTTTGCCAATCTCCTGTGTATGCTCTGATTCCTGTACTTAACATATAAATACTGGTATTTCTCAAAGTGTGGTCCTAGTTCTTCTGTTTTTCTCACTCTTAGAAATGTCCATAACGCCAGGATCACGCCCTGAGCCGAAGGCAGACGCTTAACCGCTGTGCCACCCAGGCGCCCCAAGCAATATTTATTTAAAAGTGCAATTTCAAGCAGGTGCCTGAAAATGTAATGGAATTAGATGGCAGTATGATAACATCTGTGAGCTCTCTTGCCCTATGAGTAACCAGATCCAATCCTATAAATAACCACATCTAACCACAAGGTCCGTTTCCTCTACAGTCTCTCCATATATGTTCAGAGTGACAATAAAGAATTTTCTTTTCTCTTTCTTTCCTTGTGTCCCTCCTCATCACTCCTTGAGGAACAGGTGTTTTTGGTAAAAGTAGAAACCAGACATTTTTCGTCATAACTCATGAAAGCAACGCTATGTGAGTTGACCAATATCATCAAGAGAAAGATGTTTTTGGCCATAGAGGCACTGCTTTGAGGATTAAATCTTTAGAAATATCTACTGAAGATGCATGATAAACACCTGATATCCCCTTCCAGGACAATCTCATGACCACAAAAACCATGGGGTATGTTTTGTTGGATGGAGCCTGTACCCACCGGCNACACACACACCAGATGTCTCCTGAGCTCTACACATGAATATCCAACGACATAATTAAGTGCTTATACACAGACACTTCTGAAAATCAGCATGTCAAAACTAAAAATCTATCCCCCAACAAATTTACTTCTACTTATCATATCCCAGTAGTTGTTTAAGTCTGCTATTTAGTTGTTATTCTTGACCCCATTCACTCTGCCACCCCCTCAATCCAATAGATAACTGAATCCCATGAAATCTAGCTCATAAATCTCTCAAATCTTTCTATTTCTCTCCATTGTCACTGTCACCACTGTCATTCAAGGCAATATCATATTTCTCTCAGAGCACTAAAATACTTTCCTAATTGGTCTCTTTATCACTGGTGTTACTCTCCTCAAATGCATTTTCTACTTCCAGTCAGAGCAGTATTTCAAAAGTACACAATTTCACATGGCACCCTTCTTTGTGAGTCTTTAATAGCTTTTCACTTTATTTCAAATGTAGTCAAACATCGCCCCTTCCTCCACAATATACACACACACCACTGCTCTGCTCATTTCTCCAGCCCTATCCCTAGTTTCTCTTTCACTAACAACACACTTAAGCAGTAATAAATGTATCCTATATCCTCAAAAACACCATGCAGTCTTTGTTTTTGCTTGAAACACTCTTCTCCTCTCAGCATCTAACTATTAGTGTGCCACTGATAATGATGATATTTATCCAAAGAAGACATACAAATATTCAACAGGTACATGAAAGGTACTCAACATCACTAATTATTAGGGAAATACAAATCAAAACAAC
>NC_048218.1:59419582-59490470 GCF_002007445.2 Ailuropoda melanoleuca
CTGCTGCTCTGACTCTCAGAAGAGCTACAGAAAACAGCCAGGGAAAGCTGCCATAGAATAAAAGCCTGGAAATACCAGCTCACATTGTACCCATACCCATCACACCTCGCAGGGGAAAGGGAGACTCTACCCAAACAGAGTTGCCTGAACNCCTTTCTTGCTGACTGTCTCTCTCTCTCTCAAATAAATAAATAAACTCTTTAAGGAAGAAGCCCACATCCCTAAGATCTCTATAAAACAAGGGCGCACGGCCTGGGTCCCAGTCAACACTTGGGCTCTGGACAACCCTGCAATCTCTCTTCATCAGAATGACGAGAAGGAGAAGTCCCCCCCAGCAAAGAAAAGATAATGAGTCTGTGGCCTCTGCCACAGAACTGATGGATATGGATATAACCAAATTATCAGAAATGGACTTCAGAATAACAATGGTCAAGATGATGGGTAGACTTGAAAAAAATATTAACGAAAATATTAACGAGAATATAGAATATCTAAGGGCGGAAATGAGAGCGAATCTGGCAGAAATTAAAAATTCTATGAATCAAATGCAGTCAAAACTAGAGGCTCNCAGTCAAAACTAGAGGCTCTGACGGCCAGGGTCACCGAGGCAGAGGAACGCGTTAGCGAATTGGAGGATGGGTTAGTAGAAGAAAAAACGAAAATAGAAGCTGGTCTTAAAAAAATCCACGCCCACGAATGTAGATTACGGGAGAGATTACTGACTCAATGAAACGTTCCAATGTCAGAATCATCGGCATCCCCGAGGGGGTGGAGAAAAACAGGTCTAGAAGAGATATTTGAACAAACTGTAGAGCTGAAAACTTCCCTAATCTAGCAAGGGAAACAAGCATTCGTGTCCAAGAGGCAGAGAGGACCCCATCCAAGCTCAACCAGGACAAACCTACGCCACGGCATGTCATAGTGCAATTCGCAAATATTAGATCCAAGGATACAGTATTGAAAGCGGCCAGGGCAAAGAAATTTCTCACGTACCAAGGCAAAGGTATCAGGATTACGTCAGACCTGTCTACAGAGACCTGGAATGAGAGAAAGGCTTGGGGGGGCATTTTTAAAGCTCTTTCAGAGAAAAACATGCAGCCAAGGATCCTTTATCCAGCAAAGCTGTCATTCAGAATTGATGGAGAAATAAAGACCTTCCAGAATCGCCAGTCACTGAACAATTTCGTAACCACGAAACCAACCCTACAGGAGATATTAAGGGGGGTTCTATAAAGTAAAAAGGCCCCAAGAGTGATACAGAACAGAAAGTTACAATCTATAGAAACAATTTAAAGAGAAATGGCNACAATCTATAGAAACAAAGACTTTACAAGCAACATGACATCATTAAAATCATATTTCTCAATAATCACTCTCAATGTGAATGGCCTAATGCTCCCATAAAATGCCACAGGGTTGCAGACTGGATAAAAAGACATGACCCATCCATTTGCTGTCTACAAGAGACTCATTTTGAACCTAAAGATACATCCAGACTCAAAGTAAAGGGATGGAATACCATCTTTCATGCCAATGGACCTCAAAAGAAAGCTGGGGTAGCAATTTTCATATCAGATTGGATTTTAAACTAAAGACTGCAGTTAGATATACAGAAGGACACTACATTATTCTTTTTAAAGGATGTATCCAACAAGTGGATAGGACAATTATAAATATCTACATCCCCAACAGGGGAGCAGCAAGATACACAAGCCAACTCTTAACCAAAATAAAGAGACATATAGATAAGAACACAGTAATAGTAGGGGACCTCAACACCCCACTATCAGAAATAGACAGAACACCCTGGCAAAAACTAAGCAAAGAATCAAAGGCTTTGAATGCCATACTCGACGAGTTGGACCTCATAGATATATATAGAACACTACACCCCAGAACCAAAGAATACTCATTCTATTCAAATGCCCATGGAACATTCTCAAGAANTAATACCTATTCTCCTGAAGCTGTTTCAAAAATAGAAACAGAAGGAAAACTACCAAACTCATTCTATGAGGCCAGAATTACCTTGATCCCCAAACCAGCAAAAACCCGATCAAAAAGGAGAATTACAGACCGATATTCCTGATGAATATGGACACCAAAATTGTCAACAAGATCCCACTACATTAAAAGGATTATTCATCATGACCAAGTGGGATTCATCCCTGGGATGCAAGGGTGGTTCAACATTCGCAAATCGATCAGTGTGATAGATCATATCAACAAGAAAAGAGTCAAGAACCATATGATCCTCTCAATTGATGCAGAAAAAGCATTTGACAAAATACAGCATCCTTTCCTGATTAAAACCCTTCANTGAATCATGGAACACTACATCAAAAACTAAGGATGTACTGTATGATGACTAACATAACAATAAAAAATTTAAAAAAAAAACAAGCAATGGGGGAAAAGGGGGAGGGAAGAAAGGAGGAAGAGAGAGAGAGGAAAAGAGAGAGTTGGGGGGAGGGAGAAGGAGAGAGGGAGAGAGAGATAGGGAAATCAAGAAACAGACTCTTAACTATAGAGAACAAACTGATAGTTACCAGAGAGGTCATGGTTAGGGGGATGGGTTAAATAGGTGATAGGGATTAAAGAGTGCACTTGTTGTGATGAGCACCAGGTGTTGTAAGGAAGTGCTGAATCACTGCATTGTACACCTGCATTAATATTACACTGCATGTTAACTAATTGGGATTTAAATAAAATCTTACCAAAAAATAAAATAAACTTCACATATTATTATAAGTAGCTTTTATTCTTAACTATGCATAATATGTAACAATATTAGCTGTTAATTTATTTTATATCAAATAATATGTACTCAATAGTCCTGAAGATATTTTTTTTGAATTAAAGAGAAATATATTACTAGTCAACATCCCACTGTAAAACTCATCAGAAACACCTATACTAGAAAAAAAAAAGATTTCTAATTCATTGCAACAAAAGAAGAAGGCCATGAGGAACTATGGAGTGTCTTAGTAAGAAGGTGTCAGAAAGGACTTGTTATAGGAACCAGGCTTGTATTAGATGATTTGGGGAATATTTAAATAAATGGGGTTTGCTTAGAATTGGATGCTGTCAGGGAGCATCTGTATAATCAAAATTTATTTTCTCACCTCATTAAAAGTATTCACAAGAACACATACATTTATTGTTTTCACCTTGCTTTACAAAGAAGTACAATCAGAAAGAAAGAGAAAGAGAGATCACCTCATTAAATAATTATAGAAAAAGACGGAAGGCATCTTTTAAAATCACTCACTTAAAATAATTATGCTGTGTTTTCTGACAAAAACAGTATTTATAAAATTTATCTGTAAAACTAACACTTGCAGAAGTCTGGGTGAAGATGGCATATGGATAGGGAACATTATCTGCTCCCCATGGAGCCCACAGAAAGCTGGCAGGCAAATGAAAAGTGGGGAAGGAAACCCCATCTTCTGTGTAACTAGTAGATACCAACAATTTTGGATCAAAACTTATGAGTAATGTTTCATTAATGCATAGATCAAAATCAATCTCTCACTGGAATCCCTCGCATATGGGCCACACGAGCATCCTGGGGCCTCTTTCCTTGGGGATGAAGAGAGAAAAAAGAGGGCAGACAGCACTGAGGGGGTTGTTATATGCCACCTCTTTAGGAGGCAGGTAGGATGGGCTTCAGGATGGAATGTGGACAGAGAAAAGATGGAGAAGAGCAGGTAAAAACAGGTGGGTAAATGCTACATCACCACAGAAGGCTACACACTTGCCAACCTGATTGCGAGCCAGCACAACTCTTATTGATCAGGATGGCAGGACCTAACAGAACGAAGACATGTCACAGTGGTAGAGAATTCGGTGAATTTGAAGAGAAATATATTCTCTGACAACTTACCAGACCTGAAGATTCTGCTTTCCTAAATTATTCTGGTCACTATTTTAAACATATAGTTTATAAAATAATAATGATGAAAACATTATGTATCCTATCCAAGGGATATAAAGAAAGCTGTGCTTGAAAGAACATTTATATAATTAAATTCTTATATCTCTTAAAAAGAAAGAACAGAAATACATGGATTAATTATTCAACTCAAGAAATTAGAGCAACAAAAGACAATTAACAGAAATGAAAGGAATGTATTAATGAAGATAAAAGCCAAATAAAAATTAACAAATTAAAAACTACAAAACCAGTAAATACATCCAAATGTGCGTGTTTGAGAAGAAAAAAACAGGGGGGCTAATACAATACTAGTGAAGCTAGCCAACAAAATAAGAGAAAAAACCCATAAAAACTCAAAATTAAAAATAAGAATGGGGAACTATTCACAGAAAAATGCACAGAAGCATCATAAGAGACTTTTTCCTTAAATGTATGCTGATATTTGCAAAACTTGGGTGCAAAGCAAAATTGAGCCAGAATAAGGTGGTAACATAAAGGAAAAAGTATGTATAGTGCCATCAAAAAGAGGATAAAATAGTAACCCAGAGACCAGGAGAAGATATTTGTAATATATTTATAACAAAGGGCTCAGAGGTCTTAATTATAATACATAAATAACTCAAAAAAATCAATAAGAAAAAAATAATCCAATAGAAGATTTGACCAAATGAATTAGTAAAATTTGACAGAAAAGGCTATCCAAATGGCCAACAAATACATCAAAGGTGCTCAATTTCATTAGTTTTTACAAAAATGCAAATTAAAACCACAATACACAGCAATATCCACATAACAGAATGACTAAAATTAAAAATATAGAAATTACCAAGGGTCAGTAGGGAATCGGAGCAATTAGAAGCCCCATACACTGCTGACAGAAATATAAATTTGTATAGTCATTCGGAAGACTGTTTTGCTGTATGTACTACACCTGAGTACATATTTTCCACCACTCAGCAATTCTATTTCTTGGTACATATTCTGTAGATATTCACTCACAATTTAAAGAAAGACATATGCTACAATGTGAAGAACAGAAATATTCATAAAGCATCTAACTGAAAACTATCCAAAATGTTTATCAACATAAGAATGAAAAGTATATTGTGGTATGTTCACATTTCACATGATGGAATACTATATAGCAATAAGAATTAATGAACAATGTAATAATATGAATTAATCTCACAACTGTAATGTCAAGAGAAAGAATTCAGACAATGTCAAGGGAAAGAATTCAGGCAAAAGGTATTTAGTGTATAATTCCATTTATATGAAGAACAAAAATAGGCAGAACTAATGTATGATGACAGAAGTAAGAAAAGAGGATACCCCTGGGAGTGGGGTATCAAGTGGAGTGGGTACCAAAGGGCTTCTGGACGCTGGGAAAATTCTGTTCAATATCTGTATTCTGGTTACAAAGTTACGTTCAGTGAAAATTCATTGAGTGGTTCCTTAAGTTTTTGTTTTTGTTTTCTAAGGCCCTAGAAGAGCTGGAGAACCTAGCCAGATGTGCACTATTAAGGAAAAAAAATGGGGGCTCCTGGGTGGCTCAGTCAGTTGAGCATCAGACTCTTAATTTTGGCTCAGGTCATGATCTCAGGGTCTTGAGACTAAGCCCCATGGGGCTCTGCACTCAGTGGGGAGTCTGCTTGAGATTCCCTTTCTCCCGCTCCTTCTGCTCCTCCCCCTGCTAGCGTGCTCTCTCTCTCCCTCTAAAATAAATAAATCTTTAAAAAAACTGGAAAAGTTGTTTAAAATATTGCCCTCTTTTTCTCATGAACCACCCCCACCTCTACCAAAACAAAAAACACTTCCAGTCTTTTCTACTTCGGGAAAAATCTTTCTGATATTATTTCATTGCTTTTGAGCATAAATGAGGGGGACACTTTCAAGTTCTGCTTACAAATCTAGCAAAACATTGACATTAAGCTGTGTCAAACCAGTCCCATAAAAAAGACAAATCATAGATATATTTTACGGCTACAGAGGCAAAATACGAAAAAAAATATTACCAGCAGCATGCAGCAGAATATGAACTGGTGTCTATAGAAGGATTGCAAGGGTTTTTCCAATGGGTAAATCTGTTAATACTGTTCACTGTACTAAGAGATCAAATGCTGGGGTGCCTGAGTGGCTCAGTTGGTGAGGCATCTGCCTTCAGCTCAGGTCATGATCTCAGGGTCCTGGGATTGAGCCCCGACTCAGGCTCTGTGCTCAGCAGGGAGTCTGACACTCCCTCCTTCTCTGCCCCTTCCCCCTGCTCATGCTTTCTCTCTCAAATACATAAGTAAACCCTTTTTAAAAAAAGAGATCATGTATAAAAACATGTTGAAAAATGTTAAACAGATGTTTAAAAAACACACTTTTCACATTAGGCAAATAAATCTGAATAAAATACATAGATAATCTTTTTGTTTTTGTTTATCTGCTATTTCTATGGGTTTGCCTATTGTAGGTTTTTTATATAAATGGAATCATGTAGTATGTGACCCTTTCTGTCTGACTTCTTTCACTTAGTGTAATGTTTTCAAGGTTTGTCCATGTTACAGTATGGAGAATGTAGTACCTTGTTCTTTTTGTGGCTGAATAATATTCCATTGTATGGAGATACCACATTTTTTAAATCCATTTATCAATTGTGGGACATTTATATTGTTTATACATTTTGGCTATTGTGAATACTGCTGCTGTAACTAGCATGTACAAGTCTTTATTGAAATATCTGTATTTGTGTGCTAAGACTGCCATAACAAAAATACCGTAGATTGGGTGACATGAATAACATATTTTTTTTTCTTTTTAGTTCTGAAAGCTGGAAGACCCAAATCAAGATTGCAGCAGGGCTGGTTTTTCCTCATGTGTTTCTCCTTGATTTGCAGATAGCTACCTTCTCACTGTGTCCTCACATGGCCTTTTCTCTGTAAGCATACAATCTTGGAATCTCTTTTTTTTTTTTCTTATAAGGACACCAGTCATTTTGAATTAGGACCACACCCTTATGACCTCTGTTAACTTGAATTACCTCTTTAAAGTCCCTATCTCCCAATGTAGCTACAATGTAGTTATGTCAGGAATTAGGGCTTCCATATCTGAATTTGCAGGAGTGGGGCAAAATAGTTCTTAACAAGATCTTCGGGTTGAGGTATATACCTAAGGATGGGATTGCTGGGGACTATGGTAATTTTGTATTAAACTTTTTGAGGAACCACCAAAGTGTTTTCCATTGTGGCTCTACCATCTTACATTTCCACCAGCAATATATGAGGGCTCCAATTTCTCCATATCCTCATCAAAATTTCTTATTTTCCATTAAAAAAATATAGTCATTCCAGTAGGTATGAAGCAGTATGTCATTGTGGTTTTGATTTCTATTCCCCTCATGCATTTTCCTAATAACGTTGAGAATCTTTTCATTTGCTTATTAGCCATTTGTATATCTTTAGAGAAATGTCTATTCAAGTCCTTCACCCATTTTTTTAATTGGGTAGTTTGTGTTTTAGTTGTTGAGTTATAAGAGTTGGATTCTTGCTAATATTGCATTTATACATACATATATCTTACAAGCTCCTACATAATAAACACACACATACAATCTCTTTCTCTCAAAATAAAAGCTGGTATCATGTTTAGATGTAAAACACTTCATTGCATTGCTATTAAAGTTAGTACCAAGAAAAGAATATGTAGTATCACAAATATTTAACACTGTTCTGTAATTAGAGATCGCTATAAATAGGCAAGATGAAGAAATAAAGCAGAACCAACACTGTCATTATTCATATTTATATATCTATAAAACCAGAGGAAAAAAACTGAGAAAGCATTAAACCAATAAGAGAAATTTGACAGGAGTCTGTGCAGAGTTAACGTATAAAAACCAATAGCTTTTTTACATATAAGCAAATGCCAGTATAAATATAAAGAAAGAAACCATCCCATTTACAGCAGCATTGTGTTGCAGGTAACAGTGCAGTAGAATTCTACTGGAAAAGCCACTAACCACCTTTAAGGTTCAGTTTCCTTATCAATAAAATGGGTACAATCATCCCCATTCTGTCCTACTTCAGAGAGTTATACTAAGATCAAATGAGGAAGAGCCTGCTTGGTGAGATACAGAGGATTATACAGACATTGCTGCCACTAGGACATGGCAGAACTGATTGACTGTGTCCCTAATCCTAATTTCACTGGACAAATTCACATGCATTTGATCTCTTTCAAAGTCCCCAGAAGCTCCTGACTCGAGACATTCTGAACTCTAATTGGTCTCATAAATTAATATGTTGTTTTCTTTCCAGGTGGCTGTGCAGTCGTCCAAAAGAACTAAAAGTAGGATTAACTGTTATGACAAGATTTAAAATAGCTGGGAATTATATTAGTTCTTACAGAAGAAAGGAAATGCAGCATAGAAACAACCTAAGAGTCTTGATTATTTTACGTATGAAAAGAAGGTAAGAATGTTTTGGAGGAAACTTAACATTATTGCATGATGATGAATTTTTAGGTTAAGCTTATTTGCACAGTTTGCATGTGTAATTTAGGCATTATCTTCTCTACAGCTAATGATGTAAAATGGGGGGCAGATGTGACACCAATCATTGAGTCGCTTGAGATAGGAATTCTGTGAGTGTACTCAGTTCTGATTATGGACTAGAGTCACCTAAGAAGCTATTTTAAATATCAATGCTAAGGCTCCACCTGCAGAGATTCTCATTTAAATGGTCTAGATGGTGACCAGGGTATTGGTCTTTTTAAAAGTATTGAAGGCAACTCTAATGTGCAGCCATAAATGAGAGCCATGTAGTCTATGGACCTGAATGGAATACTCACTTTACTCTTTCTCCATTTAACTTCCTCCTTATATCTGTATTTTTTTTCTTCAAGCAAACTATGAAATGCTAGATTTTTATGCCATCTTTTAATTAAGTGACATAAACATCTTTCATTTATTATTTTCAAAGGATGAGTCTCACATAACTCATGCTTCAGACAGGCCCTAGCAAATGTTTAACAGCAGTAACAGAACTACCACCCAGCAACAGGGAAGAGTTCTGTATCCAAGTGAAATTATTTGAGGGAATTTAGAGAAAAAGACAATAATTAACTTGCATTTGGATTTGGCTAAGGGGCCATGAGTTAAGACCTGAAAATTACATGCCTAAAATAGATCTTTAATATTGGCAAGCCATCTGGATCTTGACTTTATGTATTACCCCAAAATCACTGTACCCTTGATAGACCACATATCTCTGAAAATGAAGGAAATATTCATTTCTTCACATATGGTACAGCCTCAAGTATACTGCTTATGCTGCATAAAATAATAAAAAAGATCCATTCAGAAAACAGTTTAATATTGACACTGATTGCTGGGAAACCAGTCATCTCCCAAATTCAGAATTTCAATTTTATTTTAATTACAAACCAGAACCTAAGCCATCAAATACAGACACACACACAAATACACACACAGCCCTCCCTTCATTTTTTTCCGAACAAAACAAACCCAAACCAATCCAAAATTTGAGGCTAACCTTAAGAAAATAATATTTATAGGAAGTATTTTTAAAAATTCCTCATGAGGCAAACTGTGCTAGAGAGAAAAGGTAAATTTCTTGGAGAATATTTACCTCTTTCTTCCCTGTTTTACTCAGTTGTTAGATCTTGAAGCTCTTTAAGGGTAGAGACTTACAGCCTTTAGTCACAAATCTGCAGTAACTGCTGCATTAAAATGAAGTACACTTTACCTCTGCCTACCTAGACTTACCTGATACCTAGTAGTTAGAACATGTACCTCTATCTCTCCTTTTCAACAAAGGCAGCACTGCTGAGGATCAAAGTGGCTTTCAGTTAGCAACCAACCTTAAAACATACTGTCATTCTCAGTTCCTTGAGTGTCGGCATCCCACAGAGTTAGGAAAGCTCAGGGGAGCTGATCATGTAGAGCTGTCTCTCAGAATCTACTCCTGGTCTGATTTACTGCTGGCCCTGGGGTGCCCTCTACTGAGCTTTATGCCAGCTTTATGACCAATCTAGGAATGTCAGGTCATAAGAGAAGGACAGAACATAACATCTCTGGAATCCAACTAGATGAGACCACCAAATAGTTTCATAAGCAACACCTTGCCAATGATCTCAGTTTAGCCATTTTGGCTTCAGAGTAGTAGCTACCTTGAAACTTGTCTCGCTGAGATACCATAGGAATCAGACTCATGCGGAATTCTAAGTTGGGTATTGTATTAGTCAGATTCCCTGGGTTGTAAACAACAAAGCTTGACTTTGGTATACTGTAGGGGGAAAGCCTACCTTAGAACAACATATTGAGTGGTGTGTATAAGCACAGCTTGGAAAGACAGGGTCCCTGGTATTTCCCAGGATTTGATATGCAGAAACTTCCAGGAGATTTCAAACCTTTGATCTTCAGGCATTTTATGCCTTTGGGTGAGTCAGTCAGACTGCCATGGACATCTCTAAATATTCTCATTTCAGTCCATTCACAACTCCAAGACTCAATGGGGATTGGGTCATTTTACTTGCGAGGAATCTGTTTCACCTAGTTAGAACTACACTCAAAACATACTCAGGACTTTATACTCAAAACCAAAGTTCCTAAGTCAAAATTTTATGTTCTTTATCTTCTCATATTGCTTTCATGACTTAGAAGAAAATTGCTGGAGAGATACTGAAGTGAATATTATGGTATGTCCTCTTCTCCCAGGAGAGTTTGCTGTGAGATGCTGAGATGCTATAGGGAGGTTTAGAAGAATGAGGGGGAATGAGGGCTTTCCTAAGAAGCAGTGTCAGATACAGAAAAGCATGGCATTTGAAATCCTAGAAGACAAGCCGAATTCTGGCCTTTTCTCCTATAACCTGCATGACCTTGAGCAACCTTTTTGCATCTATAATCTAGGAATAGAAATACCTGTCTTGAAAAAATTAAATTGATGATATAAATAAATCTCCCAGCAGAGTGAATCTAAGTGACTTTAATAGAATAAGGGAAGAAAGAGAAATGGAAAATAAAAGAAAGTAGTAAAAAAAAAAAAAACAAAACCAGAAGCAGGGAAAAGCCAAATGGAAATAGAACTCATCTAGGGAATATATGTCATTAAACCGGAGGTTCATGTTGTCTGAAGATGATACATAATAGAGATAATCAACAGCGCTGTTAGGGTTTGATTGTAATGCCATCTTTTGACTGGCCTTCTAAGAAGTGGAGGATACAAAACTTAGGGACCACTGCAAAAAGCAAAAGATAGCTGATGGGGCACTGTGATTATTCACCAAGGAGGAGATGAGATTCTATGCTACGCCAGAGATGGAAATATCACCTTAACAAGCATGGACAGCCCCCAATGGACTATAAAATTCATTTGGTAGCTGTGATAATTCAAAAGAGCCAGGTGGCACATCANAATGCCATCTTTTGACTGGCCTTCTAAGAAGTAGAGGATACAAAACTTAGGGACCACTGCAAAAAGCAAAAGATAGCTGATGGGGCACTGTGATTATTCACCAAGGAGGAGATGAGATTCCATGCTACGCCAGAGATGGAAATATCACCTTAACAAGCATGGACAGCCCCCAATGGACTATAAAATTCATTTGGTAGCTGTGATAATTCAAAAGAGCCAGGTGGCACATCAGTAACAAGGGAAGACATACATATTAATTTATGAGGCTCATCAATGTCCTGGTCAGAAAGGGACAAACTCTCTACTCTTCGGCTCAGTAATCCAATCTAATGGGAAGAGAAAGTATTTTGAAATGAAACTCATCAGTACTAAAGAACCCTTTAAAAAAATTATTGTGTGTGTGTATGTGTGTTTGTGTGTATGTGTGTGTATGGATTCAGTGGGTAAATTGTTGACAGGGTAGTCTGGATGGGAAACAATCAGTAATTTTATATATAAGCTAACACTTCTCATCCTCAAGGCNTGAATTATATATAAGCTAACACTTCTCATCCTCAAGGCAATTTCCTTACTGAAAGTCTGATGGCTTTATGAGTAAAAGTAGGGCTGACCAGGCTTTGTGTCCTGCCAGGAAAAGAAANATATATAAGCTAACACTTCTCATCCTCAAGGCAATTTCTTTACTGAAAGTCTGATGGCTTTATGAGTAAAAGTAGGGCTGACCAGGCTTTGTGTCCTGCCAGGAAAAGAAAACTTGCTTATGTAATACAAACATGACTCTAAAACGAAAATACATTTTCCTTTTCTAACACACTCTAAAAAGTAATTATCTTTTTAAAGAAGACACAAAAAACATGACAGGCACAATTCATGAAATTGCTAAGTATTCTCTGCAGCAGATATAGTCCACGTTGTTTCCTACACAACAGACCTTCCTACATAAAATCTCGTGTATCTACACACACGTACAGCATGTCTGAGTGTCTAGTGTATGGGCCAAATCAAGCAGCTGCTCAGTAAAGATTTAAAGAATGACTGAGGCCAAACTAGTTTACTTTTAAAACTATACACCCTCTCCATATACTTCTCTCTATATCTACCTTTTATCTATCTATCGATCATCTATCTTCTATACTGATCTATATACATACATGTATATGATATATAAGTAAATATACATACATATATATCCATATCCATATATAGGTCTATAATATTCCTATAGACTGTTCTGTATCTCACAGTCACCCCCATCCCAGCTACTGCCACTTCAGCCTGGTACAATTACAATGACAGCTAATCACCAGATCCCATCTCACCATTATCTAAGCTGGCCCTCACCTTTATCAATAGAGCTGTCTTTCTCAAGTACAAAACCATGTCTTAAAATAATATCACCATTTGTTTCCTCTCAGATTCATCTCCATACCCTCACTCTATTCCATTTTCCTGGTTTTACTTTCTGCCATAGCACTTGCCAGTATCTGATGATATTTGTGTTTTTATTTTAGTTTTCTTGCTTACCGTCATTCTCTGTTAATGTTACGTGAGCTCAGCAGAAGCAGAGACTTTGATGTATTCACTTCTCTATCATTAGTGCTTGGAACAGGGCCTGGTACTAATAGGGGCTCAAAACAAATTTTCCCAATAATGAATGAATTCCTCTACTACCTAGGTAGAGCACAGTGCCTGATACAGAGAAAGCAACCCAAAAATGCTCATTGAGTAAATGAATGAACACACGAACATATCAAAATTGAAAACACGTCTGAGAGGGATCTGAAGACTAAATCTCCTCCTGTCTTTATTTTCTCTCCTTCTCTGATTCAGCCTTATGGTTTTACAGTTAATGACCAAGTCTGTGTGAATGTTCAGGTTAAGCAAGACACAGTAGAAGGCATAGGGCCTCTTCTGCCTACTTAACCAGTCCATCTGAGTCACAGCATGCCTTTACTCCCCACTCCTTGAAAAACTGGCATGAACCAGAAATTAATAAATTGACAATATTCTGCTTATATGTGTAATCAATTAGCACTCTGCCTACTCATTCATTTCTTTCTGGGCTTCCTCCAAAACTGTAAATCTAACTGACAGTGGGGAACAACTGTGAGACTATTATCCAAATGATTTAAATGAGAATAAAGAGCTTCCAAAAACAGAACCAAAATATTCACAAGATCCACATTCCCTCTCCACTGAACTAAGCCATTATATGCATATTTGAAGAACACACTTCACAAGAAATCTAAAGAATTTTGTTGAAAATCCTTTAAAAATCCATTTTTCTAATGCCAAGAATCATGAGTTACATTAAAGTTAACCTATTTGAAACAGATTTCTCTCTCTAAAAAAAAACTGATGGAAATCCTCTATGATCAATTACTTAAGGTTTTTCTCATCTTTCTTAATACAATCACCCTTCTATTCCCAATTTTATGGTTATATATGAATTTTATTTTATTTTTTTAAAGACTTATTTATGAGAGGGACACCTGGGTGGCTCAGTGGGTTAAGCATCTACCTTCAGCTCAGGTCATGATCTCTGGGTCCTGGGATTGAGCCCTGCATCCGATTCTGTGCTGGGTGGGAAGTCTTCTCCTCCCCCCTACTCATTCTCTCTCGCTCTCGCTCTCACTCACTCACTCAAATAAATAAATAACAAGCAAGCATGAGTGGGAGGAGGGGCAGAGGGAGAAGGAGAGAGAGAATCTCCAGCAGACTCCTCGCTGAGCAGAGACCCCAACAGGTAGCTTGATCTCACTTCTCCAAGATCTCACAATCTTCCTGGAAATCAACAGTCCGACACTTAACCGACTGAGCCACCATGGCCCCCTGGTTATATATGAATTTTAGTTCCTTTTTTTTAAATGTAAAAAAAAATGATCACAAATTTCTCAGAAAAAAAAATGTTAAGAGATACAAATAACTCTAAAACAATTGACTACTGATTCAGCAAACATTACTGAGTGCCTACTAAATGTCAGGTGCTGTTCTAGGGGCTGCAGATACAGCAGTGAACAGAAGAGACACATATTCATGCCTCAAATCACTTAACATTCTAGTTGGGCAGGGGGACATGGGCATATGACAAAATTAAAAAGTTTAATATGTTGTTTGTTAAACAGATGTGCTATGGAGCCAACTGTGTCAAGGAAAGGAAATGAGGAGGTTGAATGGTTAGTGTATTTGTTTTAAATAAAGGGCCATAAAAACCTCACTAAGAAGATATTATCTAAGTAAAGTCTGCATGGAGATACGGGAGACAGTAAAGTGGATATGTGCAGAAGAGACTCAGATACCATATCTCATCTTTGATTTTATCTGTGCACTTAAAAAGCACAAATCTGTGCATGCTGTTACTTACAGCAGACAGTTTTGAGTGAGGAGCAAAAGTTGTGTTTTGGAAGTTCACCTTCTCTTTTCAAACTTGTAGCTCCCCTCTTTTCTTTCTAGACAATTCATTTTTCCTCACTGTACCTCTATTACTCATTTTTTTTAATAATGAGGATATTAAAATATTTGGGTAGATCTGTCATAGGATTGATTCCACTGTGTAATGATCAAGACATTTGTTGCATAATTATCAGAAAACCATGATTTTTAGCACAAATCAAGGTGCTTACATGGTTCATAAGATCCAGAAACAGGTTGAGGAGTCTTACTATTCACTGTTCTTTCTGCCCCAAGGGTCCTTGAGGTTCCTTCTCTTAAACTTTATAAAGGAAATATATAAGCAGAATTGGGGGGGTAGTTACTAGCTTTGGGCAACTTGTTCAGGCTTAGATGCTCCCACTCCTGTTGAACACTTCCTATAGTCAACTTGATACTGACCAAGGCATATCAAATTATTTGCAAAAAGAAGGTCTGTAAGGATAAGATACACCCAAGACTCATAGAATAAGATATTGAGGTGGAAGGAGACTGCAAGTTAATCTCTAATGCTAATATTTAGCCTTGTAACACAGCAGGGATACTAAGATGTGAGAGGTAAGTGGTATGTCAATTACATCAGAAAGGAAACTAAAAATGTGGACATTACATAGAAGAGAAAAAAAAGTGTGCTAAGAGGGACATAACCAAAAAAGTCACAGGAGTTCGTCATGTTAATAAGGTATAATTAAAGCATATTTCATTTAGAAGGAGTTGAAAGGGGCTGCTAAAAGAAAATGGCAATGCACTTCTGTGCACAAACAGGCATTATGCTGTGCATCAGTATTTTATTTATCATGTTATTGTAGTGACATCATCCTAACCTCCACAGCATTCCTCTTCTCTTACCTCTTTTCCTTCTCTAAGCACTACTGCTTTTCTACTGTTCCTCTCTTGGCTAATACCATTGCCATCCACTCAAATGCTCAGGCAAAAATAAATAAATAAATAAAATAGAATTAAATTAAATTAAAAATTATCCTTGACTTTTCCCTTTCCTTTGCCCCCCCCCACATTCCTACCTTTCCTTCTCTAGATTAGACAGCCACCTTCTGAATTCTGAAACATCTCTTACTAATCTCTCTGCTTCCAGTTTTACACTATCTTCCAACAGCAATCTGTTTTCCATAACGTTGTCATGGCCATCTTCCTAAAACCCAAATCACACCACATTTTGTTACTTCTTTAAACTCTCTAACACCTACCTGTGAATTTCAGGTTAGGACCCAAACTACCACTATCTTATCCCAGGCTTTTCAGGGCAGTCCTCTTGCTACTTCTTAACAACTATCTCTTGCCATTCCTATTCCACACACTGAAAACTCCATTCCTATGTAGCTTTCCCACTTCTCAGAATGGCCTCCCACTAATGCCCAGTCCTTGGCTTGGCAACCTTCTCCTCTTTTGCAAGGATCAGCTCAGGAATTGTCTCTTCTAGGAAATCTTTTGTCATTCCCCAGGCTAGGCAAAGGACTATCCTACATTGTCCCGCAGCTTTTTCTACATAGCTCATCATAAAAAGGGAACTATGATATTTATTTGTCTCCAAGCCCTGGAATAGTCCTGGCATATGATAGGCATAAATTAATGTTTGTTGAATGCATAATTAAATGCATGCCAGACAATCAATTGAGCTCCTGGATAACAAAGAAAAATAAAATGGGCTGACTACTTTCAAAGAGCTAACAGTTCATTATATTTGGTTGTGGATTTCTCTGATAGTTTATATAATGATGTAAGTTCCTTGAATAAAGATGCTTTTGAATTATGACTTGAACAGCCCTAATGTTTCATTTGTACTTAAATTTGAAGGAGCTTGTTTATTTCTGAGTTGGATTTGAACACCATTTGATACTGTATTACCAAATTCAAAGATCCAACCCACCTTTCAATTAAGTGAAAGGAGCAATGACTTACAGGAACTCTAAATGTATTAAAAATGTCACAATCACTTTATTTATAGAGAAACATAAAAATGTAATTCAGGTACTTTAAGAAAAATTGACACAGACTAAGCAGAAAGATGAGCCAGAGGGGATTACTTAGTGATCTAAAACTCAGCTCTGCAATATCTCGAACCTCAGCTTCAAATCCAGCTTGGGTCAAGACAACCTGTCATTCTCCAGAGACCGAGCACTGCCTATCTCTTAGTTCACTGTGTGTGTTTTTCATATTGCTCGAGGACTCCATGTACTTAAAAAACCTCACGGAATTTTCTTATAAATGATAATGCTATCCCTAATAAGCTTAGCCAAATTCAGAGAGCTTCTTGATATATAACTGGCAGCTCTGGATAATGCCCTCGGGTTGTTAGCCATTCTACAAAAATCAAATTCAGTCAACACTTCAGAACTTGAGTTTGCAAGAAAGTTACCTCATGCCACTTTTCCGCTCACCCAATGTCCCACAATAAAATGAGTGCCTAAGTACTATTAACTGTTTTTGCATGAGTAACAATCTCTTACTTAAAAACAGTGAGAAACATGTCTTTGTTTTTTCAAGCATATAAGGGGAGTGACCCAGTCAGGTTTCTCATGTCTATGCTTCCAACCTCTTGTGCACTATCCACATGACAGTACAAACAGAATAGGAGACATCTACATAACTTGGAAATTATATGATTGATAAGCATTGTCTTGTCAGCTGAAGACATGTGCATGACAAGTATTTATGATATAAGGAGATTTCCAGTTATAGAGAAATAGAGTTTAGTCTGATAAAGGACTTTCAAGATTCTTAACACCATTTCCTTCAGGGCAAGAGGATTAGTGTTGATATTTCAGAACATAGTCTTATTATATTCTGAATCCACTTATTAAGTGGAAAAAGAAAAGACATTTGGCTCTCAGCATACCAACACACACACACACGCATACACACGCAAGTGCACAAACACACATTTAGAGAATTCAGAGTCATGGTATAGAGGGGGCTGATGAATAGGGACAGGGAGGGCCATCAGGCCTCAAGGGAATAGAAGCAGAGAAATTAAACAATTGTCTGACTTACTCACAATTATCTATCAGCCAAAGATGAAGGTGTGCAACAGCATCAAAGGAGCTTTCAGCCATGCGCAAACAATACTGTAAAGTTAGGCCAAACAACTTTGTGACCTCAGAGGAGAGATGGAGAATCTTAAAGGTAGACATATATCAATGAACAAATTGAATTTCAGGCCATGAGCATGCTTGGATTCAATATGACAGTTTTCCTGAGGCTTTTCAAAGGAATAACAAAGCAAGTAACTCTTTGGAAAATCATAACCACCTCAAACTAAAAAGATTCACATTCTCCCCTCAAGTGTTCCAACCGATTTCTGAAGGTACTTTTGAATAGGACAGTGCTGAATGTCCCTAGATGTGTTGAGAACACTGAAGTGAGCTTGCAGAAATAGAAAATTTTGCCAGCCTGAACCCTTTTTAGGTGGAGACAACTGGAGAAAATCACCTCCATTGGACATCATCACACGTGAAATCAAGCTAAGGTTCATCTTCAGAAAACATTTTGGAAAAAGTGCAAGGACAAAATGGAGTCCAGGGAGTATAGTGAAAGGCCTTGACTTGGAGATGCAGCAGGAATGATTGCATGTATGAGTGTCTGCAGGCATATATCCATGCTCACTGGATATGAGGCATATTTTGGCATGTGTATCAGCCCATAAATTTACCTGTGAACCCCAGATGGTCTTTGTTTTTTGTTTTATTTATAATTTCTTTTACCTGCAGGGTTACTTTCCATCTTCCTTTCAGTGCAATGGGCCTAGAAATTATTTGCAATTTCTAAGAAATGGCTTGGTTCTGGGTATAGTAGGCAGAATGCCATCCCCCGCCCAAATATCCACATCATAATCCCTGGAATCTGAATATGTTACTTCACATGGCAATTCTGTAGGTGTGATTAATTAAAGACCTTGGGATGGGGAGATTATCATGAATGACACTGGTGGGCCCAATGTAATCACAAATTCCACTAAAGGTGGAGGAGGGTGGTATACCATTTAGAGAAGGAGACCTAACAGCATAAGTAGAGATCAGCATGATGTGGTGCCAAAGGCCGATGAAAACACATACCCTCTGGAAGCTGGAAAAGGCAAGGAAAGAGTCTCCTCTGGAGCCTCCGTGAGAGATGCAGCCCTGTTGAACCACTTAAGACTTCTGACCTCCAGAAACATACAGTAATATATTCATGTTGTTTTAGGCCACAAAATTTGTGGTAATTTGTTACAGCAGCAATTGGAAGCTAATATACTAGGTGAACCTCCTCTCAGATATTCTTCCACAGGAATATCATATTTTGAGCATTCATTTTCTTGGCACTCATTTGTCATTCATCCTCTCACTTGCCTTGTATTGACACCTGTTATATTCTTCTCCTTCTTCCAGGAGTTGGCAAGACAAACATATGGATCCTTGTCTTAAAACTGAATGGGAAGACATAGTAGGAATAAGGATAGAACTGTGCCCAGCCTACGGGTGGGGTCTAAAAGAGAGGAAGGTCAGTTTTGCTTAGGAAAATGACCGGCAGATACTTTCTCAAATGGAAATTTGAAAGGTGTTTTGTTAGTTGTCAAGTGGAAAAAAAAGATGAGAAAAAAGATCACTACAGGCAGGGGCGTAGGATGAGAAAAACTCCAGATGCTGGAAAAGCTACATGTGTTTTGGTGGGAATGTAGGGTGTTAGTATCCATGTTGATAGAGACAAAACTGAAGGTCTAACTCCAGAACATAAGGTCTGAACTTTACCTTGTGAGTGATAGGTAATATTAATAACAGCAGCATCAACTTCAGATCTATGTTTTAGGAAGCTGCTGGGATAGTAAGCCCAAGTCAGAGAGTCCAGTTAAAAAGTTGAAGGGTTACTGTAATGATCCAAGCCGAAGGTGATACAGACCAATCTAAAGTAGCAGCATTAAGAGATGGGGAGAATGATATTGAATCAAGAAATAGTAAGAAGGTAGATTCAGCTGGACTTGATGACTGGTGGAAAAAAGCGAGAAGAGAAAAGATGGAGTTCAGGTGAAATCTGAATTTGAGGCTTGGATAGCTTGAGTACTGCTTTGCAAAAGAGGACATGTAGAAGGAGCGCCAGCTCACTGGAAACAGATAACGACTTAATCTCTATTGACAAGTCTCAGTTTTATGTGTTCTTTCAGATTCTCTCTAATTCCTTTATGAAATAACATATGTTGCCTTGAGAGGAGGGACCATATTTTCTATCTTAAGCATTTCGCTTGCCTACCATAATGCTGGGCACATGATAAATTCTTGTTGA
Organism: Ailuropoda melanoleuca; assembly: GCF_002007445.2. Lineage (NCBI taxonomy): Eukaryota > Metazoa > Chordata > Mammalia > Carnivora > Ursidae > Ailuropoda > Ailuropoda melanoleuca. The sequence continues at coordinate 59,439,638 of NC_048218.1, forward strand.
ATTGAAAGGAATATTGTGCTCAGCAAGAAAGATCTATGTTTTGAATCCAATTCAGATGTGGTGTTTTGGGTTTAAAATTACCCTGAAGGTCAATCAACGTACCTCCAGGCAAAGGCATATCTGTTAGAAATGGATTAATGAACTATTGATGCTAGAATTTTTCTTCTAGCTTGACGCATTATCTTTAATATTAAGGAAAAGAAACAATTTCCCTTGTATTCTGTTACTTTGATTTTGGGCATAACTACTGAAAAGGGCGGAATTTCAGTATCTTTATTGTTAATCTAGGAAATAAAACAAGTGTTTTTGAGTACCTACTGTGTTCATGGAGTTCCCCTGACATAGAGAAATAGTATTTTTTTTATTCTATTAAAAATCAAATCAAATTTCTGCTAGGTTGATCAAATCCTCTGCTGTACAATTAATGACTGAGAGTTTAAAATACTGAACTACAAACACCACAGCTAATCCAGTCACAGTGGTAGACATGACAGAATGAAAGAAATTTTAATTCTCCCAGCGTTGAACCTACTTAGCCAAATGGATTTTTATTTTGATTTGAATCGTATAGTATCCCAATTCACCAGTTAAAACCCCAGTTTATTTTGGCTCTGTATTCAATTATGGAGGAAAAAGCATCCTAAATTTTTCTTATTCTAATATCAAATGGGAATAAGACCTTCAACAAATAGCCCCGAGGATTGAATGCTGAGTATAATATGCTAGAAAGACCTCAACACCACAGCAACGCACTCCGGGGCCAAAGCAGGTTAGAGTCTTAATTATATGGTAATATGCAGAACAAACATGGTGTCATGGCACTTGGGGAAAACAGCTGGTGGGAATTTTCTGGATGCTTTCATTCTGTTTTCCTGGCATAAAGCAATAGCAAACAATAGGTCAAGTTGCAGGAGTTCATTATTAACCCACAGTAACTGGCAAATAAAATGGTGGTACTTCCTGGAGAAGAATGTATCAGCAAATATTGTTTTGAAGAATTAATCTTAGGACCAGAGTTAGTAATTCTTTCACTATTCCTTGAGCATGAAGAACTCAGAGTAAATGATTTATTGTTCTGACAACATAGAACAAATTTTAATGTTTTGAAAAAAAAAATTGAGACCTATTAATCCTGGTGTGTGTTACTCTTAAACCCAAGGAAATGAAGAAACATTGATATAATTTCTGCCTTTCAAGAATGAAAGTATATATTAACCACAGCACACCCAGCAGCATACACAACCAGCACCCCCAGAGATACTTAGCCTGACATCAGAATTGTGTTCTGCCAGCTAAATACTGATTCCCTCTTGGTATTATGCAATTTACTTCAAACAGACTGTTTGATCCAGCAGCTAAGAAGTCAGATGAAAATCCTGGGTAAGGACATGCCGAAATAAAGGGGCAGGTACAAGCAAAAAGGCCAGGTACAAAAAGGCAGAACCAGGAAGAATAAGTACCAGTTGCTTTTAGCCATGCCCAAAAGTTACCCGGCTTTTTTATCAAATGCAGATTCTGATTCAGAAGATCTGCGGAGGGGCTTTCTAACAAGCTCCGGGGATATGCTGCTTATTCCAGGAATGCTCTCTAAGAACCAGGAGGAGCACTATTCCAGTGTTTGAGAAGGCTCAAACCGCCACCATAATACCTGCACCGCACACCTGCCTCCAATTTTTCCTTCATGTTCCCTTTTATGAGAAAGAACTTTGTTTCTCTGTCATATCATTTCACTCGTTGCTTTTCTCATCCCTTATTATGTGTGCTACCTTATCTACTGGCCTGGTTTTTGGACAAAGAATAAACTCAATGTCCTGAAACCACCCTTTCCTTTAACACTGTTTCCCAATTAGACTATGAAGCAGGCATCGCATCTTTTGCCACGTGCCTGATAACCTAGCGTAGACTTCCTACCTACCCTCGAAAAAGAGAAAAAGAAGAGAAAATGACAGAATTCTGCAAAAATTAAGCCAGTGAAGAGAAAAAAAAACAACTAAAAAACCAAAACAAACAAACAAACCAAAAAAACCCAAGACTGCCAGCCTCCAAGGAGAGTACTGTGATGATTAAAGGTAATTTTAAAACATCTGAGAAACATCCTTTATGCTTCAGTTCTCCTGTGAGAAAGACTGGATCAGACCAGAAGGTCTGCTGCTGGTGGGGGATTCAAGTCTGTCTCTGCTGCTGTCTAAATATTTCTTCAGCTGAGGAAGAAACATTTCCTGTAAATCTTATCCACAAAAGAGAGACTCTATTGCCAACTAGGAAGACAGGGAAAAAATAGGGATTAGGGTAAAGGTAAGGAAGAGAAGATGCACTTCAGCACCTCTCTTAAGAGATACTCCTCCTACTAGAAGGAAAACATCCAAGCCAGCTCTCTACCTTCCCCTTATACCATTTCTGGCAGGAAAAAAAAATAAGGAAGAAATTAAAAAAAAAAAGTAAAGGAATTAAATAAATATTATCTTACCCAGAAGGCAAGAGTAGTACAACACAATGGCAGTCAGCTTACCCAGATTTGTAGAGTGATGGTCTACATATTTGACCTTTACTCCTGGATAAAAACTGCTGTGGCTCCTAGAGGGGTCCACATTTGTGAAAGAGTGTGATATGCATTCCAAAGGGCCTCAGTCTTCATCACTTTGACAAGGGCAGTGCAGGCAGAAGGGGTTTGCCACTGTCTGCTTCACGGTCAGCATCTGTCAAATGGGAACCCTCACAGGAAAAGCAAGCCTAGCTATCACGCAGGAATCAAGATAGATGGAGTTTGTGAACAAGCGAAGTACTGTCACCACCATCGTTACAACTGCCACCTATCCAGAGGGAGGACAATTATCTAGGAAAAGAGAAGTGGAAGAAAAGCAGAGGGGGAGAATAAACACTGGGCATGAGAAAGCCAAAGACCTGGGAGGAGGGCAATCAAACCCCGGGCAGCTGACTGCACTTTTACAGAAGTGAATACATTTCCTTTCAGTGGATGTCGCGTGGATGCAGCAGCAGGCTCCTCGGTACTTGCCCGCCCCTCGGCTGTTTTCCTGCTCCCATATTATCAGGCTCGCTTATCATACATCCCTGGTTCTCTGNGGCGATGCCCTGAATGACCTTAAAGCAGTTACTTGACTTCTCCTGGCCTTGGTTCCTGGCCCCTGACACGGGGCGGGGGGGGGGGGGGGGGGGGGTGAGAAGCCTGACTCTCAGTACTTTAATACAAGGGAAGACAGAGGAGGGGCACAAGAGAAGAAGAGATTAGAAAATGTATTAAAGTCTTCCCTAGCCTCAGGTGTGGTGCTTTTGCACATCACCAGACTTTCCCTCGAGCAGACTTCCCACAAGCAAGGTGGGCTGGATAATAAGAATATTAGGGGACAGCAATTCTGGAGATGTAAAAGGTACAAATTCAAAAGGAGAAATGAGAGAAAACACGGGAACGAAGAATAAAATAAAAGATTAGCAAGAGTCAGAGGAAGATAAAAGAAAGTGCAAGAGGAAAGTGGTTCATTTGTAGAATTGATACATTAAACTCTAAAACACTGTCCCAGGTTTCAAAGGCATGAAGGGGATTTTAAAAGAGGACAAACCTGCCAGGAATCTGGGTAGATTATGTAACATGTGAAGCTGATTTGCAGAGCAAGAAAAAGATCATCTACTATTTGTTGAATTCCTACTATCTGTCAGGCATTCTCTTGGGGCTTTACGTTAATTAAATCCATCAATGTTTGTTGCTGCCATCTCATAGAGGCCACTCAGAAAACTCAAATACACTGAAATCTCTTCCCCATCCCTGCCACAACCCTCACTTTCGCTACAGCTTGAAACTGCAATTGAAATTTAGTCCTTGATTTCTACTCTTACAATATAGGAATGTAAAGTGCAATGGCACATTTTTCAGAAATAATTTAGCCTGGGCTAGCCATCAGATAGGTAAGAGAAGTTAAGGCTAGAGATAAAGTGGAGGTGAGAACAACGACGATACTGGGGAATAGACAGCATTCTCATAATTGAGGATCTGGGGTTCTGAAACAAGAGATGCGTAACTGTAGGCACCTGTTTCCTAGTCCATCCTTTTACCTGGAGCTCATGCCAACTACAGGTATGTATGGGCAGAATTTTAGAATTAATAATAAATATATATATATCTGAGGAAAGATTGGAACCCTGCTTTTATGATAATTCAGAATATTTCCAGTATTCTGAAAGAGTGGGGCAGTCAGATGTCTTCAAGTAAAACTAATTTAAAAACATATACACACGCTCCTTGAGAATCTGGCTTTGTTGAGTTGCAAGGCTGTTATAGGTAATCTATTCTAATCTCCTCTTATTTCATAGGTGGGGAAACCATGGCGCAGTGAGATCAAGTGGCTTGCTCAAGCCACGCCGTGTAGCAGTTAGCAGCATGCCTGAAATAGATGTCTGATAATATCCACCCAATATTCTCAACATTACTCACCATATCAAACAGCTCTACATAACACGAAAGAAAGTATACTTTGGAGTAAAATTAAACAGAGCTCAGGCAAACACTTTCACACCTATATAACAAAGGCTAATGGTCTACAGGGAGTCACATTTATGATACAGTGGAGAAATATGGGTTTCCTATTCAAACAGGGGTAAAACATGCATAACCAAAAATTATACTAAAATTATGCGTGATTTTTTTGCCAGCTGTATATCATTTATATTTTATGATATTGGATTGCATGTTGTGATAATTAAATGAAATAACATAGGTAAGAGCCCTACCAAAGAACTGATTCTCATTTCTTTCCCCCAATTATCAACAGATCATTTTCTTTGGGGTAAAAATATAAATGATTTTCTCATTAGTCTTCCTGGACGCCTTCAAGATCTCTTCCCAACATCCTAATTCTGTTTAAACTCCATTCTCTTTTTCACAGATGATGATCAAAAGAAGGTATAAGATTTTTTTTCCTGATTAAACACCCACCCCCAACCTTAGAGGTGTGAGATGCTTTCTTGACTTTATAATGAGTTATGCAAAGAAACAATGATAAAGCAAAATATCTGTGATATTTCTCTAAGAACAACCGAAAAATTCTGCAATACAAGTAATATTGGGGGTGCTTCTGTATTTTATAAGGAAGAGACTGCACATGTTGTCATGGGGAAGTATGTAGTTGGAGGTACTTGTGCACTTAGCCCTTATTGTGTTATAATACCTTCCTTGTTCTGGCATGTAGGAAAATAACACTTTTGGATTCTGGCTGGCTTTCACAGAGTTCTGTCCCTGGCAATTTATATGCTTTTCTTTCCCAATCTATACTGAAGCTCAGTAGCAAAGATTCTCCTGATTTTAGGCATTGGTTTTGGAGAATATAGGATAGAGAATGAAAAATGTATATTATTGAGCATGCCCTTTGTGCCAGGAACCGTTGTTGATATTTATTTAATTCATACACCTATCTCGCCCTCTGGAAGGCAAGGTAAGGTAGAACATTTGCTTTCTGGTTCACTACTAGCACTAAGAAGAATGCCTGATCCATAGTAGGGGTTTAATACATACTTGTTCAATGAATAAATGAGCAGTCCACCAAGCTGGGTAGCATTCTTTTCATGGTACTGTTAACGTGGCTAAAATTCAGAAAGATTAAATTTCCTGGACATGGTTTTAAAGCTAAACACTAGGTAGAACTTGAACTTAAATCTGAGCTATTAGCAGGTCTCCATTCTGTCTACCATGTTGCATTGGTAAAAAGAGCAATGGCTTATACTCAGTTCATTAGTCTCACGGCTTAACAGGTTCAGAGGTGAAGCATTCTATGCTAATCAAAAATACGTTAATTTGATAGTCTCTAGTCCATGATGTGACCATTTTCCTTGCCCTTCCACCAACTTAAATCTTACCGAAAATTTAACAAAGTACATCTTGCAGCCTGCGGATATAAAAGATCATAAAAGACCTCAGCCGATTGCATGTGCTAAAATAATCTCTAATGATCAAGGGCAGCACCATGTCTTGGCCAAAGATCTTTTATTGCAGACCTTGCAAAAGGCGAGTAGTGTGACCATGGGCCAGTCATTCAACATTTCTGATTCTCACTTTCTTTATCTGTAGTTTCTGAGGTGTGGAAGAAGGGCCATCCATTCCAGAACTAATATTCTGTGATTTCTTTTCCCTCAACCACAACCAGGTAGCTCACATTTTAAGAATTGAGAAAATGCAAAATTTACTTTGCTTTCTCTCTCCTCAAGGAATCTCATGCATTTTTATAATTGTTACATATTTGTCTATAGAGCCTACTCAAGGACATTATGAATTACGGAAAAAATGGAATATGCTTGTCCTTGCCTACTCACATGAACAGTTAAGATTGTTTTCAATGGTGATCCCCTGTTCATTAGATAACTTTTTTAAAGATTTTATTTATTTATTTGAGAGAGAGAGAGAGAGAGTGAGCAAGAGAGAGAGCACAAGCGGGGGAGAGGCAGAGCAAGTGGGAGAAGTAGACTCCCTGCTGAACAGGGAGCCCAACACAAGGCTGGACCCTAGGATGCTGGGATAAAGACCTGAGCTGAAGGCAGACGCTTAACCAAGCCACCCAGGTGCCCCTAGATAAATTTTTCTACATCTTTACCCCTTCTTTATTTTTAAAATTATTATTTTGATCAGTTAGATTTTTTAGTTTCACTCACTATTTCCACTTTAAGGTGGAAAAAATGTAAGTTTGCTATAGATGTAGGTTTGTTATAGATGGAAACATGACAAGTTTGAATTGTAGTTACTGCCACTGAACAGGTTTAGCCAAAAATTAGAACATTTTATTGATATTCCATGACTCAAAATTATGGGTTTTGACCATGGCCTATAATGGAGAGGGAACAAAGTGAACAATTAAGTGAAGTGGATCAGGAAAAACAACAACAAAAACAACGAAGTGATGAAGCTAGCATGGCCTCCATGTTGGGAGTGGTAACAGGAACTTAACAGAGACTGTGGTTGAATACAGACCACAGTTCCTGTCTAAAGGAGGCAGTGCTTCCTGAATTTAGCCAAAGTTTGTTATGTACACTTATTGGTCTAGTGTATCTAAATCTTATTATATTTTTTAGAGCAAAGCCAAATATCTTGAACCTTCTATGAAACGTGCCAGTTTTTAATGCTTGCTCCAATTCTAAAAGTAAACAAAAACCGGATAGGCCAATAAAATATATAGTTGTGGAATCAATTTGGATAGGGGAATACTAATTTGAGTACTCGCATTTAGAAAGATTTGTTTCTGAGAATTAATGTTTCCTTCTTGAGCAAGCAAAGTATGTATCTATGTGCATATGTTTGTGTATATCTGAGTTCTCAAGTAACTTCTAGATACTAAAAAAGGAGCGGCAGGGCAGGAGGCATATTGATGAAATAATATATGATCTCATGGGAAACAAAACGGAGTTCCCATGATACCCTAGACTGTTCTGTTAGACAAAAGCTACCCAAGTCTATTCTGGGCTGTTTCTCTAGAAATAGATTCCACATTAAAGACAGAGAAATATCCTGCTAGGAGTAGGAAGATGACTAAGATTAGCTCCTGTGGATAGAGGATGAAGTGCCCTGAAATGTGGTGGAGATGTGTGCCAACCGTTTAAACAAGAAAAGCCCCTCTTAAAAGTAGAAAGATCAAGGGCTAAGACAGTAATGTTATAAAGCAGACTGTAAACACAGATATATCCCCAAGCCAACGCTAACTTCTTGAGCACATTTCTCTTAAACAATGAATGCTCTAGTATACAAGTTAAAATTTTCTACACGTTTTAAATTTTAAAATAGTTTCCCAATGTTTTAGTGGTATGATACATATGCACATGTAATTTTTTCAAGTACTATTGTCGAGGAAAGTAATTGACAAGAGAACAAAAGAAGACCTACCCTGCGTTCTCCTCCCTCTCTGTGGAAGAATGGGTCTCAGCCTTACACAAAATTGTCTGCCACCAGGGCCTCTCTGACCCACCAGCAACAAGGGTGCAATGAGCCACGGCACAGCAAAATGGAAGAGAGAAAATACTAAGCAGAAGCGACAGCTGAGATGAAGAAGCAGGAGAGGAGGTGGCACAAATTCCTCCTATCTCAGATACGTTAAGAAGTGACCAGGAAAAACAAAAGTGATCAGAAAAGTGATGGTAACCATACAGTTGGGTCATAGCCACACGAGATAACAGAACCCCAGCTGGGGTTAGATTAATTTTCTGTCCCTTATTTATCTACTAAATTTTAAAAATTCCAAATATTACATCTATTATGAAAGAAGATTCTAAATATAAGTGTTACTTTTCACTCAATACAAGCAATTTTCCCATTATCGCCTCTGAATCTTACCAGCAACACTGACATGCTTGCAGAGTTGAATCCTTTTTCTAAAGCAACATTTTAGGAATGAACCTTGAAGATGAAAGAAATGCAGGGAGATATGATTATCTTTACCACACAATGAAAAACAATAGTACATATTGTGCTTTTCTGTATAGCAGTTTCCTTACTATCACCTCATGTTATAGTCCCCTTGGTATTCCCGTATCCCCATCTACCCTGAGAGTTAAAGAGAACATGGATAATTATTCCATCTAAAGACTCAAAGGCATTTGCTATGTTCCCATTGCTGGGTGAGCTGAACCCAGACCTTGATTCCTTTGAATCCAATAATGGAGCTTTTTTTTATTTGCCCATAAATCTTGATTTTATATTCCCATCTCTCAAACCCATATTTTAGGATAAAGGTATCAAAGGGAAGATATTAATTACTAATTAAGAATAATCATTTTAACAAGGCCTTATCTAAGAATCACCATTGGTGAAACACGGGTGGTATGTATGACAACACAACTTGAGAAATACTCTCAAGAGTTCTAAGAAGTAAGGACATGCAAACTTACTTTCTTTGGCAGCTCTCATGCTAGACAATGCATGTGCTGTGAAGTAACCATCTCTCTCTCCCTCTTCCTTACAGCACAAAGTAACAGATGGACTATCTCAACTAAAAATGTCAGCACTTTATTGACCAAGCTTCTACTGGATTTCATAACAGCAATATGTGAATTACAATGTCTGTTTTCAGGAACTAAGGGGGCATAATTATCATTCAGGAAAACTTGCTTGTTTTTTTCATGCTGCCATTTCAAATGTTATTCCTTTTTAAGACACTTGTATTTTTCTCATTCTACAATATTGTCCTATATAAGAAGTATTTCCTATCTAACTCATAATTCAATGCTCAGACTATTAGACCATACCACCTGCTATAGGGTGACATGCATCTCATTAAAGATAGCTGCCATTATTAATGATCAAGCACAGTTCAATGAGTACAGTAAAAACTTTAAACATAAGCATAAAGCAAAACGCTAAAGATAAATTAGGGCTGCAGTGAAACTCAGCTTCAATAAAGCATCTGGCTGAAATATCTATATTCGGCTTCAGTCTAATACACTAAAAAATACTGGCTGTTGAGTATTAACTATGGGCCTTCCAGAGAACAAATATTCATACTTTCATCTCTCATTCATCCTGCAAATAAAATCAAACCTAAATCTTAAAACATACCTAAAACCTTTAATGGAAACTCTATATAAATTTACAGAATTCATTTCTTTTGTGGGGCACATTTTATGAATCGGGTATTATCTGCATTAGCATGGTACAAGAAGTATATTAAATATTTTAAATGACTTGATTCAAATTTCCCTTCTGCTTTCATATCGAGTAAAATAACGAAAAGCATTTCTCAAGATAATATTGTTCATAGTTTACCATTCTTTCCCCCAAATGTGAGAAAGGGTCTAATTTATGACATATGATACAGTATTTTTTAACTTATTAAATGATGCCATTTTCTGCCTTTCTCACCCAAACAGCATCTGCTAGTCACAAAACGAGAAACACATCTTTTAATTAAATGCTTATTTTATTTTCCCTAGGGACAATGGATTGTAGAATTACTTTTTCAAGATTTACTGTTCCTTTCCCTTTATCTCAAGCCCTGATATACATTGAACATGTCCTCTGAAGTAACAACCGTCCCATCTGGCTGAGACATGATGGACACGGCTCCTTAATCACACCATACACTCCGTTCTTGGCACCTCATGCCCAAAAGATATCAACAAATTGGATGGAATTCAGAGAACAGCAAGAAAAATGATTAAAGAGATGGAGGCACTGACTTATGAGGAAAGATGAAAGGACAAAATCTGTATAGCTTGGCAAAGCAACAACTGAGGTGCCGTATGATAACTGTCTACAAGTGTTTGAAGAAATGTAAACACCAAGAGAGGAGAGGGAACTTTTTAGGATGGTCTACAGAATAAGCAGAGCAAAGAACAGAACTGAAGAAATGGGAGAGATTTCCTAAGGGGGGGGTGCTTGCTCATTGGTTGCAGATTCTGATAAATAACAAAGTGAAGTCTAAAGAGAACGGCCTGCATCTCATGCTTTCAGGTTGCAATCAGGGTTGACCTACAGTGAGACAATGGCCATCGGTTTGCATGTACACATACAATATCTGTGCTGTCTTGTTGAGTTTACCAAGTGCTTCCACATGCATCATCTCATTAAATTAACAGACTGAACTTATGCCATTGCTAATTAATCTTAAATAAGAAAAAGCTAAGTTTCCTTCTTCATAGGTGTTGAGGCAAACAGGAAATTCACATGCAAAACATGCATAACCCTGAGTTGATAATCTGGAAATATTCTAGATTTCCAATACAATGTAGACAATGCTCACTCACAATCTAGAAAAAGTATTTAGAGTTATGTTGAAAGCAACAGTCCTCATCCTACCAGTTCTCTTGCTGTTCTTTGCTGGAATAGATTGGTTATGAAGTATTACCTGAGGAAAATTGCATAATCTTTTAATGCTATTGATGACTTGGTGTGAAACTGATTCCTGTTTGGTTACTCTCTTCCCTTGGGTGATGGGCTCCATCATGACTTGACTCCCCCATTCCGTCAGCTGCAGCCCTCAGATCATTCATTAATGCAAACTACTGAGATCCACTTAATATGACAGCCCACGCCTTCCAAGAATATTAGTTGCATAACGTGAATCAAATTTTTTAAAGAGATGCAGTTCAAATGTGCTAAGAGATGCCGTTTTTGTTTTGTTGATTGGTTCCAGGTTGTGAATCCTTTCAGCCACCTACCATATGTGAGATTTCTGATGGAGATCTACTTAGAGAATAATCCAGGTATGAACATTATTGTTTCTAACTAGAGCTTTGGGTTCAAATTCCCATTGATGAACTGGTCTGGAATATGTACAAGTAGTGAAGACACCTCTGCATAGATAAGAGTCTGAACTATATTCTCTGTGTCATGCTTCCTTTCCCTGGTCCACACAATGATTTCCTATTAGCTTTTTCTAAGTTATTGCTGGATAGAAGGACACATTTCTTACCCATTAGGAAACCCCAAAGTATCTATACCATAATATCTACTGGGGAAGAAGTAAAAGAATCAATCCCAAAGTAAGTAATCCAGTGAGAACAAAAGACGTCCCCCAAGATTCAGGAGAATCTTCCTTGTGGAACTAGGAGCTCTTAGAATTCTATTTTTCTCTTCATCCTGAAATTTGTGGACATTTGCACAAACATATGCCCTTGATCTAGAACACATAAAACCCTCTAGGGGAGTGTAAGGAAGTTGGGGGTAGGGGAAACATTGACCTTCACTCTAAAAACTATAGGATTTATCCTAAAAACAAAGAAGAGTTTAGCAAGGGATGGTTTTGGCATGATAACACTTCTGAGATGCTATCATTAAAATAGTGACATCCACTTTAAAGCTGGCTCTGCCTGTTAGATGTTAGATGACTGCAAGTTTTTGAGTGTATATGTTCTAGAGTGGTATGTCTCAAACTTTAACATACATATGAATCACTTGGGAAACTTGTTAATGTGCAGGTTTTGATATAATAAGTCCAGACTAGGGCCTGAGACGTTGAATTTCTAATAAGTTCACAGATTAGGCTGCTGCTATTGGTCCATGTACTACATTTAGAATAGCAAGATTCTATAGGGCATTTTCATTGTAGCTGTATGACATAGCAGCAATAAATGGCTACAGACTAGCCATGCATTCAGAGAAAATTTATATTTGAAATGAAATTCTTCATTTCATATGGTATTAACAGAATGCATTCAGGTAATAAAGCAGGCACATGGGGCACCTGGGTGGCTCAGTCAGTTAAGCGTCAGACTCCTGATTTTGGCTCAGATCATGACCTCATGGTTGTGAGATCCAGCCCGGAGTCGGGCTCCGCGCTGGACATGGAGCGTGCTTAAGATTCTCTCCCTCCTGGGGTGCCTGGGTAGCACAGCGGTTAAGCAACTGCCTTCCGCTCAGGGCGTGATCCTGGCGTCATGGGATCGAGCCCCACATCAGGCTCCTCCGCTATGAGCCTGCTTCTTCCTCTCCCACTCCCCCTGCTGTGTTCCCTCTCTCGCTGGCTGTCTCTATCTCTGTCAAATAAATAAAATCTTTAAAAAAAAAAAAAGATTCTCTCCCTCTGCCCCACCCTCATGCACATGCACATGCTCTTGCTCTAAAAAATATATATAATAAATAAAAATTNCAAATGTGCTAAGAGATGCCGTTTTTGTTTTGTTGATTGGTTCCAGGTTGTGAATCCTTTCAGCCACCTACCATATGTGAGATTTCTGATGGAGATCTACTTAGAGAATAATCCAGGTATGAACATTATTGTTTCTAACTAGAGCTTTGGGTTCAAATTCCCATTGATGAACTGGTCTGGAATATGTACAAGTAGTGAAGACACCTCTGCATAGATAAGAGTCTGAACTATATTCTCTGTGTCATGCTTCCTTTCCCTGGTCCACACAATGATTTCCTATTAGCTTTTTCTAAGTTATTGCTGGATAGAAGGACACATTTCTTACCCATTAGGAAACCCCAAAGTATCTATACCATAATATCTACTGGGGAAGAAGTAAAAGAATCAATCCCAAAGTAAGTAATCCAGTGAGAACAAAAGACGTCCCCCAAGATTCAGGAGAATCTTCCTTGTGGAACTAGGAGCTCTTAGAATTCTATTTTTCTCTTCATCCTGAAATTTGTGGACATTTGCACAAACATATGCCCTTGATCTAGAGCACATAAAACCCTCTAGGGGAGTGTAAGGAAGTTGGGGGTAGGGGAAACATTGACCTTCACTCTAAAAACTATAGGATTTATCCTAAAAACAAAGAAGAGTTTAGCAAGGGATGGTTTTGGCATGATAACACTTCTGAGATGCTATCATTAAAATAGTGACATACACTTTAAAGCTGGCTCTGCCTGTTAGATGTTAGATGACTGCAAGTTTTTGAGTGTATATGTTCTAGAGTGGTATGTCTCAAACTTTAACATACATATGAATCACTTGGGAAACTTGTTAATGTGCAGGTTTTGATATAATAAGTCCAGACTAGGGCCTGAGACGTTGAATTTCTAATAAGTTCACAGATTAGGCTGCTGCTATTGGTCCATGTACTACATTTAGAATAGCAAGATTCTATAGGGCATTTTCATTGTAGCTGTATGACATAGCAGCAATAAATGGCTACAGACTAGCCATGTGCATTCAGAGAAAATTTATATTTGAAATGAAATTCTTCATTTCATATGGTATTAACAGAATGCATTCAGGTAATAAAGCAGGCACATGGGGCACCTGGGTGGCTCAGTCAGTTAAGCGTCAGACTCCTGATTTTGGCTCAGATCATGACCTCATGGTTGTGAGATCCAGCCCGGAGTCGGGCTCCGCGCTGGACATGGAGCGTGCTTAAGATTCTCTCCCTCCTGGGGTGCCTGGGTAGCACAGCGGTTAAGCAACTGCCTTCCGCTCAGGGCGTGATCCTGGCGTCATGGGATCGAGCCCCACATCAGGCTCCTCCGCTATGAGCCTGCTTCTTCCTCTCCCACTCCCCCTGNCCTGCTTCTTCCTCTCCCACTCCCCCTGCTGTGTTCCCTCTCTCGCTGGCTGTCTCTATCTCTGTCAAATAAATAAAATCTTTAAAAAAAAAAAAAGATTCTCTCCCTCTGCCCCACCCTCATGCACATGCACATGCTCTTGCTCTAAAAAATATATATAATAAATAAAAATTAAAAAAAGAAAAGAAAAAAGCAGGCACATTTATTTGTAGTTTTATTTACATTAAGATTTTATAACATTTTCCTTCTTTTAATTCAAGCTCAATTTTTAGAAATATGTTTCTAAGTCCACGCCCTGACAATAATCCTATCTTGGAAAAGAGTCCTGTATAAGAATAGACAGAAGAGTCAATTTGCTATAACTGTAATGGCAAAAGCCTCACATGTAGACCATTGATGCTTTTACCAAATAGGGTTAATGTGGAGTTGCTGTATTTTTTTCTGATAAAAGCATTAATTCCTGTCATATAAACTGGTATTTAAAATTTCCTCCATTTTTTTATATAGAAGACACCTCAAAAAAAAAAAAAAGGTAGAAAGAAAGAAAGGAAGGATAAAGGGGAAAAAAAGTGGCTCCGGCCTGTCTTGACATCTGAGAGGTATTTTTGCAAGGAATTTTTATGTTTTGCCCCAAAATGTGATCGTTCGTTCTTCCTGGAGGCTAAGACACACCCAGATGAAGAACCCATCAGCTGCCGTTCTGAGGGGTGGAAGAAGGGTCATCCAGACCCAGTGAATCACAAAGGAAACACAAGGCCTATTTTTCTGTGAAGCTAAACTTCAAAAAAACAAACCAAGAGATACAAAGGGAAAAGTGTGATTGCTTTGACAGCAAAAACAAGCAAATATCTCCAGAGGGGATTAGTCCCTCTGCTTCAAAGTAACCAAAACAAAGAGAACTGAGCCAGCTTCACTGGGAACAACACCTGTCCATCAGACAAGGACCAGCTGATGGAACAGCAAACAGCTCCTGTGTGCATCACACCGGCCAGGATGGCTAATACCAAGGAACACACTTTCACTATCCAGATTTAACTTCCTAAGTCCAATATCCTCTCCTGGAATCACAGGGAGGTTAAAGATCACCCACACTCAGGCCACACCCCCTTCCTGGCTCTCCACCCCCCCAGGCCCCCCTCCCACCATGCCAGCATCCCCTTCCTCTTCATCCTACCAGCCTGCCTTCCAGGCTCCATGCCAGCAGGGTGAGCCCTGTTTCACAAAACTTTTAATTCTCGAATACACTTTAATTACGGGGGGGGGGGGGNGGGGGACGCACAAAAAACAAACAAACCAAAAAACTTCCTTAAACTGGAGCCAAAAGTTAAGTCTAATGGTTGAAGAAGGTTTTGGCCTTTGGACAAGTTTAATTTCACTTCTACTCAAGACCTCTTGAAATAAAAGGATGGCTCTCATGCCCTCATGAAATATCCTGCTTTTAGTGTGGGTCGCTCATTTGGTGGTATACAGATTTTTTTTTAACCATCCGATTACTATCCAGTTTTCAATGGGTCCTTTAAAATATACTCCAGATGTAACTGAATTAGTACAGAGTATGCTTTAATTTTTACCTCCGAAAATCTGGATGTTATACATCTCTGAACCCAGTGTAAGATCACTCTACTCTTTATCATAAATTGCATCAAAAGTTGATGTCTGTTTTTATATAAAGTGATATTAAGTTACATTTCCCCCAACCTGTCTTGTGCAATGGAAGTTTTAATCTAAGTGTGGGACTTCACATTTATTCCCACTGATTTTCAGCTTGTTAGTTTTAGCTCACTGTTTAAGCTGACAGTCTTGAAGTTTTATTTTGTTATTCAGAATATGAGATATCCCTCACAAATTAGACTTTTGAAAATTTAATAAGCAGGCCCTCTATTTTGTTATCCAAGTCACCGCTAAAAATATCAAATACAAAAAGGCCCAAAGCAGGTATAAATGCAGGTTGATAGAGACTTTCAGCATATTTCATCAGTCAAATACAGATTAGCTTAAACATTCCTCTCTCTTTCTTCCTCTCTACTGTTTCATTTACTGGCCTTAAGCAAGGCTCTTACGTTTGGGAGAACACACCAGACCTAAAAGAATCCTCACTTAGACTATTAGTTTCTCATTCTTCCTTCCAATTTCCTCCTTCCCTAAACATAAGATTACTAAGAAAATACTCAAGTAAGATAATTCTCAAGCCTAACTAGGACTTGCTCTTAACCTCGCGTATGTCTTGGAATACACTACACTGCTTTGCAAAATACAGACAAGTTCCCTGGACATCCAAGGGGGTCAGATCAGAGAGTTAAATGACTCTCATTTGGGGAATTTAAACAATTGGTGACCAGCTATTGCAGTAAGTAAACAATTGTCATGGATGGACTTAGGGGTGTGTTCCCTATACTCGAATAAAATGAAATAAAATTTGGAGAGTTGGTAAGTTTACTACAAGAAACAATGTGTTATTGCAGTAAGTCAGCAATTTAGGTTTTCCATCAGCCCACAGAGTTAGATTTTGTTGAAGGCGAAATGCTCAGCATGGTTACTAATCAGCACACTCTCTCCAAACATCCCCTGCCTTTATTTTCAGTTGCTTGTTACTTTAATTCACACCGATTTATCCTCCCTCACAACTCAACCCACAACTTTCTCATTGCCTGACCTGAGGCATGGATAGCAATTTTCAGTGTAATCAGCCAGAGGATGTAATCAGTGCAATTAACAGATGGATTGGGAATACTACATGAAACCTAAATTAAAATCCCACTAAAATTACTGTACTGTATCTGTAAATACTCACACTAAACAAATATTTCTTGTGATAAGTTTCTGGCAGTGGGATAATAATTTTAATGTAAAACTTTTGATGAGTTGGGCCCCCATGCTCTATTCACTGATTCAGTATACTTTATTGAGCACCTACAGTATGCCTATTCTCATGATGGAACAAAAGCAAAATAGGATGTGGTATCTTTCTCCTAGGAAGACTGTTGTGTTGAAAAAATAAGTCTGAACGTCATGAGAAAGTCCTGAAAACAGTAAACAAAACAAAACACAGTGGTAGACTAAAGAAGCAAATAAAAATTAAATTGGGAATAGGAGTTTTATATTTGTCTGGGCTAGTAATCTGTCTTGAATTCCATTGGTCCTCATTATGATCGGCCTTAACTCCCTTCTCTCTCTTCCTCTCCATCTCACTTTATTTACCTCCCCACCACGCCCTACCTTGCTGAAACCATCCTCTCCTTTGCCTTGCCTGTGCAGGAGCAGCTAAATGGTGCGGGGGAGGGAGAAACAAGAACATACAACCAGGCTGACTGGCTTCACTTTAATTCATGACCATAAACTCATTTGGACACTGACCACTGCCAAAATCCTATTACTTTCTTCAAGAAATATGCTTCCCCCCTCTCCGAATATGTTATTTCATAACTCTTAACTTTCCTCAAACTTCCCATTCTCATTCCCCTCCTCATTCTAAGTTGATGACCTGCCTTATACTTCATTAATAAAATGAACTTTTGGAGGTAACAAATTAGAAAAACCAACTTGCATCTTTATCCTTCCTAATTCATTATAAAAAACATTCTTTCGTCCGGAAAAGGCAAAATCTCTCCACTTGTAGACAAAGTTCTATCTTCAAATAATTTCTCAAGGACTTTGCTCNTGGACACTGACCACTGCCAAAATCCTATTACTTTCTTCAAGAAATATGCTTCCCCCCTCTCCGAATATGTTATTTCATAACTCTTAACTTTCCTCAAACTTCCCATTCTCATTCCCCTCCTCATTCTAAGTTGATGACCTGCCTTATACTTCATTAATAAAATGAACTTTTGGAGGTAACAAATTAGAAAAACCAACTTGCATCTTTATCCTTCCTAATTCATTATAAAAAACATTCTTTCGTCCGGAAAAGGCAAAATCTCTCCACTTGTAGACAAAGTTCTATCTTCAAATAATTTCTCAAGGAAAGGAAAGGAAAGGAAAGGAAAGGAAAGGAAAAGGAAAGGAAAGGAAAGGAAAGGAAAGGAAAGGAAAGGAAAGGAAAGGAAAGGAAAGGAAAGGAGAGAAAGGGGGGGAAAGGAAAGAGGGAAGAGAGGGCAGAGAGAGGGAAGAGGAATGAAGGAAGGAAGGAAGGAAGGAAGGAAGGAAGGAAGGAAGGAAGGTCCTCTAACTATCATTTCCCTGGGCTCCCTTACTATTTTTCTGTTCTCCTTCATACCCTAACTTCCTCATCTTTTATTCATCTTTTTTTTTCTTATGATTTTATGTATTCATTTGACAGAGTGAGAAAGACAGCACAAGCAGGGGGATCAGGAGGGACAGAGGGAGAGGGAGAAGCAGATTCCCTGCTGATCAGGGAGCCTGGTGTGGACTCAATCTCAGGACCCTGAGATCATGACCTGAGCTGAAGATGGACTCTTAACTGACTGAGCCACCCAGGCACCCTTTTTGTTTTTGCACACTCTAATATGGTTTCCAACATCACATTCCAACAAACTTTTTTTTCCTTCTAATAACTTCCATGTTCCATATTCCAAGAATAAGTTCTTATTCTATCAAATTCAGCATTCCATATAATAGATTACATTCTCCCTCCTCAAACACTCTCTTCTCTAGACTTCCATGATGGTACACAACCCCCTGGTGTCTTTCTAACTCATTGTTCTTTTATTCTCAGACATCTTGGCTGGCTTCTCCTCCATCAGACTTAAAAATATAAAATATTTCAGTATTCGTTCCCAGTCCATTTTTTCTATCAACACTTCTCCCTGCTGATCTCATCCAGACTTATGTCTTTAAATGTCATCTCTATGCTGAATATTCCCAAATTATAACTCCAACCCAGATTTATCCTGTGAGCTCTGAACTGTCTATGTATATCTATACTTGGATTTTTACCAGGAATACTCAGTCTTAATATGCTTACACTGGGATTCTTAATTCCTCATTCGATCTCTAAAATAGGAGATCTATAGAGGAAATGGATAAGTTAAGGGACCAGAGGATAAAATGAGATCAAAGATAATATAGTTCTNCTCAGTCTTAATATGCTTACACTGGGATTCTTAATTCCTCATTCGATCTCTAAAATAGGAGATCTATAGAGGAAATGGATGTTAAGGGACCAGAGGATAAAATGAGATCAAAGATAATATAGTTCGAATAAGGAAATAAGAAAGTTGAGGGTTGTGGTTGTGGTTAGGAAATGGAATTTTGAAAATTTAATATGTAAGAAATGCACATTTTAAGAATTGACAAATTTGAATCCATTATTAGTGTGAAAACGAAGAATTGCAATGAGGTTGAGTTGAAACTTGTAAGAGTCAAAAAAGCCGAAGAATTAGGAAATTAAAATGTTGCAATGACTAGCAAATGGAACCTCAAAAAAAAAAAAAAAACAAACACAGGATGGTGACAGGGTTTAGGTGGAGCAATGAGAAATAAACTAGCTGGAAAGATAGAGACCAAGAATGGTAGAAAATAGATAGATGGCATGAGAACTGAAGGAAGATCTGTTTTGTTTTGTTTTGAGATCAGAGAATATTGGTTGAGAATAAACAACAATGATCAAGGATGATCTGAATTCACTGGCAAAATGATCATTCTCTACTTTCTATAGGGTTTCTTGGATAAGCAATATCCTTGAGAGTGAATCAGGCTTTAATTAGAGCAAGTGGTGAAGGGAAGGTGTTGAAAATGTTTGAAAATTGAATTATCACTGCTTAAACATTCCAGAATACAAAGAAGAAAAGGTTGACAGGAATAGAAAAATGAATTCAGAATAGACAGCAATAGAAAGAGAGGAATTAGATGGTCAGAACAAGAATAAAAGTATGGAAGAGAGCAGATGACAAAAGGACTTGGCCATCCTTGATTAAAGATGGCAAGGCTATGAGACAAAGTACATTAAATTCACTTAAGTTTATAAATGGAACTTCAAGTTTACTGTCTCCTCTGATGTAGGTACAGGACATTCTAATGGCTGTGTGACTAAGGTGCTCAGACCTCAGCAGTGAAATTTATGTCATTAATCTATTTTCTTACTGAAGTTTATAAAATATTTTAAACAATAAATACATGGGGTAGATAAATGTGGCAGATTCTATTCTCAGTTTATTTTCCTTAGTGGACACCATCTCTCTCATGATATTAGTAGTCAAATAAACTCTGGGGAACTATAGATGGAAAGGATATACATATCATGTATGACAATCCATTATTTGTCATCTGGGGTATCATTCAAACTGGTTTGCTAAATGCATCAAGAAATTCTCATTCTATTCACATATCATTTCCTTTGAAATAATCAATGTAAAAATACAATTATGCACTTATGCAGTTGATTTGGAACATATGAAATACCTTTCAAACGAAAATTTGAAAATTCTTAGAATTTATTTGAGAATGTAATTTTATGAAGAGTAAATTGAGTTAATGATTCTAAGTATAACCAGTGAGTTAATTCTCTCTAGAACGGAATAAAAGAGATGAAACATTTTTATATAATGTAGAGGTTTCTGAGATTTCTTCTTGGGTGCCATTACTTAAAGTTCTTTCACCATCTCACAAACCTGAGCAACCTGATTATGTGATGCCTAAGCTCAGCTCTCTAGCATCTAACCCTTCATCTCTCGATTTCTCAGCTCTTTTCCCAAAGCCATATGACTCCCTGCTCTCCAAGATCTTTAGGAGATGAAGCTGTCTTTGAATGGTTAAGTTCCTTTATTACGGCCCCTAACACCATAGATTTGTTTTGCCTGTTTTTGAACTTTGTGCAAATGAAATCATATGGGTTTTATCCACATTATAGAGTGTTGCAATTTTTGTGAGAAATATAAATTTAGAAATGTAAGAATATCCTAGGCAATTTCACTAGGAAAAATGCCTCCCAAAATGGCCACTTTGTTTTCTTGTAATGAAGATATTTTTCAAATGAAAACTGATCAGTGCATTAAGAGAGGAGGAATATTATGGGNCTAGGAAAAATGCCTCCCAAAATGGCCACTTTGTTTTCTTGTAATGAAGATATTTTTCAAATGAAAACTGATATCAGTGCATTAAGAGAGGAGGAATATTATGGGTACAGGTTATACACTGATAAATACAACAGTGTTTGTTTCTTTCTCACATAAAAGTTCAGGTAGATGATTTGGGTATGGTATGGTGGTTGGATGGTGTTGGGTCTTGCCAGTCTGCAATTCTCAAAAGGTGGCTTCCACCCCATGGTCCAAAATGTTCTTTATGTCTCATCATTATAAACACATTTCAGTCAGGAGGAAGAGGAAGGGAAGGACATTGTCTCTTCCTTTTATGGAAACAGCCCAAAACTTGAATACAACATTACCATTCACATTCTATTAGCCAGAACTAAGTCACTGGGCCATACTTTTCTGAAAGGAAGACTTGGAAATGTATTCTTTATCTGGGTGGCCACATACCCAGTGAAAAACACTATTACTGCAAAAGAAGGGAAGACTAGATAGCGAAAAACAACTAGCAGTTAATGCTATAAATAACCAGTTTTTGCTGTAAAGAATGGTTGGATTTGTCCTGTGGTATCTTTTAAAAACCATATTATTGTGCAATTGATACAAATGTCTATTTTTGTACAATTAATATAATTGATAATTATGTACTTATTTCATGTGNAACCATATTATTGTGCAATTGATACAAATGTCTATTTTTGTACAATTAATATAATTGATAATTATGTACTTACTTATTTCATGTTCTCATTTGTTTAATGTCTACCTCTTTGACTAGACTCTAAACTCCAAGAGGATAGGAATCATGTCTGCTTTTTAACCATTTTGTAATCTCCTTTCTACCACAGTTATTTGTTAAATAAATGAATACAAGAAGGATTCCACATTGAGCAATGATGACTGACCCCCAGCTTCTTCACCAGGATCAAAGGATTACCAAAGTTAGTGATTATTGAAAGGAATCGAAACAGTAAAATTAGTTTCCTAAAAAAGTTTGTCCCCTCCAAGAACTATAGCTGACCAAGAGTTCCAGACCCATGGTGGGCTCACAGGAAAGGCAGATTCAGTCAGATCATAAGGAAGCTTGTGACTTAGTTGGCCCCCTCATGCGAAGCTTGGTTCCTGTGTCCTGTTGCTACTGCACACCTATTTCTACCAATTTCAGATTCCCTTTTCAACTGAATATACTCATGTGCTTATTTACTATTCCTAAAAATGGAAATACTTCTGTCTGCAAGCTACAATGTTTTATGAATTCTCCTTCAAAGTAGGAAGACAATAGTTTTGTGCATATTGGAATTGTTTCTTTAAAAAGATGCCTTAAAACAGTAAAGCACCTAAGCTCAGAGTGAGTAATATAGGTAGGGTCATCTTTGTAATAATTTTGTCACAATTTTCCAAGAAATATATCAAGCGTTCCTTGCATGGGTGAGGAAAACCATATGAGAATACTGCCTAGTATGTTCACTTCCATTACTTCTAGTCACAGGTTTCTCTGATTTAACTTAGAAATCATTCTTTCATGTCATTCAGACAGAGGCTAAAGCACTGCCAAATGGAAGAGAGGGAGAGTAGAGAATGAAAGGATAACTGTCTTGCTAAATGCCACTGGCTAGGGTCAGACCAAGTCCATTTGTATACAAAGACACCTCGCCTGTCCCTCAACCATTTCAGTGCTGTGTGACTTGGAGAGGTGAAGCAGAAGGACTCTCGGAAGCTATAATTAGACAATGTTTCAGCCACTGTTTAATTTTTTGATCTAGGTATTTTCCTATTCTGCCACAAGGTCTATGAAACTGAATGCATTTCCCAGTCCCCAGCATCTATTTGATCCCCACACCGAGAGCCCAGGTAAGATGGCAGAAGCACTTCACATCCATAGCCACAGCTGGCAGCTTGGTTCCTGGACCCATAATCATGCCAATCAGTGCTTCCTACGCAAAACCTTTTCAACAACCCCAGAGCCAAAGGCCCCAGTTGATACCACCAGATTTCTCTTTCAACTCAAGTCTTACAATTAGGCAGCTTTGTGTTTTTTTACACTTATGCATTATGATGGTTATTTAGGCTGTGCACAATAGTCTCCAAGAATATGCTTCTCCAAGCCATGCCTTCCTCCTACTCAGCAATGTTGCTAAAAAATGCAGAGACATTCAATGAAGGTCGCAAGCAACGCTGGTCGTTAAGGCAACAGGCAGCGTTTTATTTTTCTACAGCTCTCCACTGGAAGAAAGCACAATATAGAAACCTCCATGGAGCTTCCTGCCCTGTCCTGCCATTATAGGCTGGTTCCTCATCCTGGTATACAAAAAATCCAAGCATTTTGCTAATGTAGCTGTGCCTTCAGAGTAATTGTGTTATCAAACCTACCCATAATAAGACACATATCCCACCCACTTGATGTGGTTTAAAAAGTCTCACTAAAAGGAAGTGGTCATTTCTGTTGCAACTGCAAAAATAGAAGTCTTATTGTAGTATCTGACAGCTATACAATAAATGGGTAAGAACATTTTAGAAATAAGTAAAAGCTGTGATCATCTTATTCCCTATACAAAGAAGTTCTCGAAAGCACCAAATACTCATCAGTCAAAATGAAAATAAAAACTCAGAATTGGTATGAAATTATAAATCTCTCACTCTTGATGGAAGAATGACACTTAAAGATTTAACACAGGAAGTATCATGGCATCCATATTTCTACTCTGTGGGAAAGGGGTAGAGGGGATGAGGGAAGGATTTGTATTTATTTTGCATTCCAATTAAGAAATTAAGTTTTTTTTTGTAGGAAGGTAGAAATGTGGATAAGAAGGAATAATGAAGTTTGCTGGGAATCTTTAGGGAGAAGTAAGCAAAAACAATTTATTCCTAAGATGTTAAGTAATGCAGACAATCAGCATTTTGCAGAATATTGTACGGTGTAAACATCCATGAGAATCAATAGAAAACAATTCCACTTGAACTTTCAGCATCTGAAGACATAATGGTTAAGAATTTTCTTCACATCATTAAAAGAAGCCCCATAAGTAGAATGAGTCCATCCCAGTATGTAAATACAGGATAACACGGGACATACAGGAGGGTATCAGAAGACTCCATGTTGGGCCAGAATATTCTTTCGGATAAGCTAAGGAACAGTCCTCCCTCCAACTTTTATAGACCCACTGCCTAATTTTCATATTTTAGTGTTCAGATAATCCAAGATTGAATTTTCAATCCAAATAACATTGGCACAGAACCTATCCTATCATGTATGGGAAGTTCCACTGATGTTCTCCAACATTCCGGTGAATCCATGGATCTTCTTTTCTCATGATTATAACCCTCTACCCCATGTCCTGCTCTTTCAGTCTCTTGTTTGTCTTGCTTCCTTTGACTCTTCTTATCTCTTTGTCCCACATAGACTTAACCATGGAATATAGACCCTTTTCCATGACACTCAAGACTTTACTTTCACAAGACAATAAGATACTAGACCCAGGGGTAGCAATTGAGGTGGAAGAAGATGTCATTTTCTACACATTACAGCATATAACTTAATTCTTTCTAAAATGCTTCTTAGGTAATAACCACTACATTGAATTTCTCACTGGTTATCATTCTAAACTCATTTGACCTTACCATGTAGCTGAGTTCCTAAACCTACCTTTCAAATTTCTCTCATATGTTCCCGTTTCATATCCACAGAGAAGTAAAATAGGAAAGTAACAATGACTACAAAGTTGCTAATATGGTCTGGGTGGCCATGTGGTGCCAGAATGATCCTATAGTTTATACTTAAGCTGCACCTGCTGAAGACAGGGAGACCTGACAAGCATGGAGGCAGAAATTTCCATGTCAGGCCTCATACCAACACTGGAAGGACAAGTTGTCTTTCTGCATCCTTGATCTGTCCTGTCTTAGAAGTTTGGCACTCAGACTTAAGAATATCTATGAACTTTTAAAATAACTCTTGCCCTTTTTTCTGGAGTAGATGTAAAAGGCCAATTCTGACTATGCTCATGTACACTATTATGGACTCAGAAATTAAATAAACTATCTTTAAAAATCCTTCTGACAGAGTTGATCCTCTCAAGAGCTTAGTAAGTAGATAGAGGTAATGTAAAGTGCTTCCAAGAATATGGAAATCGGTTTACCCACTGAGAGTGAAATTAGCAAGAAGCAACACAGACTGGAAGAGATTAGTCATCTGTAGAAGTGCCAGAGAGAGTTTATAAAATGTGTAGCTAAGCAGATTTGGAAATGCCCAAGTTTAAGTAAGATGACTTGGGCAAAAGCTTACAGGAGCAGGACTGGAAAATGAAAGGTGAAACTCAATCACATTATTTAACCAACCTGAAGAAAAGAAAAGAATGGTTAGCATAGGTTCATAAAGGAAGCCAAAAGGCAAAGAAATGATGTCAGTGTATCTTCAGCATTATCCAGGCCAGAGAGTTCCTTGATGAGCGAATATGGATATCTTGTTGGCACATTTATGTCTACTGATGGAATGGAGTACAGATTATACCAGTATATCTTGATGTATTTCACCATTAAGAAAATCTACCTAAATTGCTTTGCTCTTGATCCGTGCTCAGCAAGCAACCTTCTGATGATAATACCTGGTTCCCCATGTAGATTTTCTAACAGAAGAGGAAATACAGTAGCAAGCTGACATGAATTTTTGGTCAGCTTGGCACCTCCATTAACTTCTCTACACCTTAATTTCCACTTTTATAAAGTGGAGTTAATAACAGTGTGTGAATGAATTAAATTAATTAATACATGTAAAGTATTTAGAGCAGTGCTAGAAATACACTTGAATTCCAAATTAAATGTTAAATCTTATCACTGTTGTTATAAATTATTATGCTGATAAAAAGCTGAGTTAGAGATGTGGGAGTTAGTCCCCAAGACTTGAGCACCTTTGAGTAGACTGGCAAAGCCAAGTACGAATAATGTTGGGGACCTGGGAGAGTAAACTTTGCAAGTCACTTCCACTTTGTGAAGACCTGAGCCAAGCTGTCTCCTTCTTATTTCTGTTTCTCTTCTATAATCCTTCAAAAGAATATGTAGTTTGTAGGATGTAATTTTGTTATTAAAGGGTGGGGCACATTCCTTCCACAGCCAGGCTTGGTACTCAAATTATATATGACATTTATCCTCAATAATTTTTCATTTCAAGTGAGATGAAAATGAGTTGGGTGGGGGGAAACCACAGATTAGTTTGGGAAACCACAAACTTTCTGTCTGGGGACCGTGAGTACTTTGAGCATTGTGGGCAATACAATCTTGGTCACAACCACTCAACATTGAAGTCTTATAAAATCAGCCGCAGAGAACATGTGAACTAATCAGCATAGTTGTGTGCCAATAAACCTTTATATATAAAAGGAGGTTGTAAGCTGTACTTGGTTCACCAGCTATCATTTACTGACCCTGATGATGATTAAAAGAGATGAAGAAATGTTATTAACTAAGCACAAAGAAACTGAAATGACCTGGAACTTGATTCAGACAAATCAACTGTGATTATCTAACTACCTACGTACAAATTAGAGGAATGTGAATACTAATGAATATTTCATATTAAGGAGTTATTGCTAATTTACAGATTGACAGTAGTATTGTGGTTATATTTTAAAACATTCCTATCTATTAGGGGTGCCTGGGTGACTCAGTTGGTTAAGTGTCCAACTCTTGATTTTGGCTCAGATCATGATCTCAGGATTGTGAAATCGAGCCCTTGATGGATTCCACACGTGGCATGGAGCCTGCTAAAGATTATCTCTCTCTTTCCATCCCCTTCTGCACCTCCCCTCTCCTAAAAAATAAAAATAAAATTAAAAATAAAAATAAATAAATAAAACATGGCTATCTTTTAGAGATATGTACTAAACTATCTCCAGATGAAATGATATGATGAAGATTTACTTCAAAATTATTAGAAGAGAGATGGGGTGGGAATATAGATGAAACAAAATTACTCATGAATTGGTAATTATTGAAATTTGTTGATAACAATGTAGTGTTCTTTATAGCATTCTATCTACTTTTTAATATGTTTGAAATTTTCTATAACCAAATGTTTATTTGAGGTTAAAAATACATAATGCAGACTCTCTCCCTCTCTTTCTCTCTCTCTGTTTCACACACACACACACACACACACACACACACACACACACACACCCATGCAATAAGATGCAGGCTGACAGCTCAAAGCAAGGAGGCAAAAATTTTCAATATAGAGCTAAAAAGATGGAGTACATGACATAGGATGCCTTGTGCTGACTTCAAAATTATTGTCTTAAATGTTGCAAAATTATAGTTTAATGAGATGTGCAGTAGAATATAATTCCGCAAAAAATGAAGATTCTGATTATAGATTCACTCCATGGAGTACCACTTTCTAATTTAGGGGAAAAGGAATCAACAGAAGACAGGGCAAACAGGTATAATTTCTCCTCGAAGACCTTCAATATTGGAATCAAGCCCATGCAAGGAAAACCAACAATGGCAGTTGGATGTGGGATCTTCAGGCTACTATGGTTTACAAAGCACAATCCGGGCCTTTCCACATACTGTTCTCTCACCCTAGAATATTTTCCTTCACTTGCCAAACTCTCCCATCATCAGTTTAAGACTTGTTCAAATGTCGGGGCGCCTGGGTGGCACAGCGGTTAAGCGTCTGCCCTCGGCTCAGGGCGTGATCCCGGTGTTATGGGATCGAGCCCCACATCAGGCTCCTCTGCTGGAAGCCTGCTTCTTCCTCCCCCACTCCCCCTGCTTGTGTTCCCTCTCTCGCTGGCTGTCTCTATCTCTGTCAAATAAATAAGTAAATAAATAAATAAATAAATAAATAAATCTTTAAAAAAAAAAACTTGTTCAAATGCCACCTCTAGGCAGAGTTTTACTCTCTAATGCTCTGACTGCATTTATCAGTCATATCTGGCAGTAGCAAAATTTATCTGTTTACTGGTCTATTATCTTACTCCAACTATACTCATATCCCTTTAAAGCAGAGACAGCATCTTGGTATCCCTGAGTAGCCTGCATAAGGCCTAATTCATTGCTGATTATCAAATATGTCTTGAATGACTCCATGTTTATTGACAGAAAGGAAGCAGTATAAGCACGGTTGATCCCGTACGTATCCAAAGGGTCACACCTGGTCCTCACCAGGTTGCACTAGACTCTTTCCTTTCCCCTGTAAAAGTATACCTACCAGGCCAGTTTAATGTTACCTCTGTCATTAGTTCTTTCCCAACCATCTTTTATCTCTTCCTTGCAATATCAATATTCTCTTGACTCGTGTGTGTGTGTGTGTGTGTGTGTGTGTGTGTGTGTGTGTTCGAACACAGTAATTTTAAAACATTACTAGTTGAGGGTATTTCTCTTGCCTTCACTAAATTCTGATCTGTGGAGAGTAGGGGTTATGCTTAGCACACTATCTTATGTGGTTTTAATTCTCAATAAACATGTTTCAGTGATTGCAGGAATGAGCTGGATTGCTTTGCCTGTACACTTCAAGCTTCAAATTGGTGTCAAGAGTTTCCAGCAAACCTTTTAATCAATTTATTCAGTCTATATTCTAGGACCTGTCTGACCTGAAAAAAAGTCCCTTTAAGAGGCTTCTCTCCACTTTCAAGACATAACAATTTACCAGTTAATTTCTTCCTTTCCTGCTTTCTCAAAAATGATAAAATGATTCCATTGTCCCTCTGCAGATTTCCCATGCTTCCTAACTTTCTGCTTTTCTAATAATTCGTACTTTTAAAGTTCCTTCTCTCTACTTTTGCCCCCTGAGCACACCTCTGTACTTGTCCCCTCAGCCTTGAATAAAAAGCCAGTCCACCATGACCCAATACATATGTTTATATTCCTTAAGTCAAATGTGCTTTATTATTATACTTGCCAAAAGCAGACGTGCAAGAGCAAATTCATTTGAACAAAAAATGTTTTCTTTTCCTGGTGCTGATAAAGGTATTTTTGTTTTTAACTTTTCTTTCTAGTACCTCCATTCCCAGTTTGCCTTCCTTTTCTCCACTAGTTATTTTTATGTTCCAGGATTTCTGTGACATTTCCCTATCAAATTTCTCCTCAAGTAGTTTGCTGCTTTTCAGTTTTCCATTCCTGCCTTTTTAAGCCGGAGGAAGGAAACTCCTAATGTCTGAAGTTCAACTCTGTAGTTTTTACAGTCTAAGGATGGTGCATTTTTCTTGAGTAAAACAAAACAAAAAGAAGAGGAAGAAGAGGAAGAAAAAGGAGAAGACAAAAACAGGAAGCAAGCAATTGATAGATTCTGCAGCACAAGTCATGCTGCCAGTAAATTACCTGATAACTGGGACAGTAAATTACCAATGAGTTTCGCTGCCAGTTATTTATCCCCTGATCTATTCTGTCATAGCACACAGTGGTGTTAGTTGGGTCCAAACCACTAGGTAATAAAATTTCGGGCTCTAAGACACTCCTGCATGGTTGCACAAATGAGAGCTGTGCAAAAGCTTTGGCAGGAAGAATGTGACTTCTGAGATTGAATACAGTTGAGATACAAGATACCATTATGATCAATAGTATAACTTCAAGTAGGGTTCATTTTTGACTTTAAGGAAAGACTTCTATAGCATAGTGCTTAGAAGCAGAGTTAGAAGTCAGGCTGTCTGGGTTGAAAAGCCAGTTCTGCCACTTAGTCGACATGAGCCAGTTACTTAAAAGATCACGCTCAGTTTCCACATCTGTGAAATGGGGCAATGGAAGTGTCTTATGAAGTTATCGTGAAGATCAATTCAGTTAATACAAATAAAACACGATAAAGCCTGTCACATAGCAAATGTTAACTAATGTTCCTATATAACGTAAACATCAGCATATCCACATACTTGAACCATGTGCAAACCAAGGGGATCAAGTAGCTTATTGTCCAAGGAGGCTTCCATATGAACTGCTGAGGTGCCTGCTGCAATCAGTAATAATTGTCACTTGCAGGTCTTGTGATCAAATTATTCTTTCCAAGGCAAGACTGTATAATTTACTGTAATTCAGTTGCATGACGTTCCCTCCCTAGCCAGCTATTGTTCTCAAATTATTCTCATATTGGTTTAGAATAATCCGATTTGACCCTTACTTACTGTTGCCAGGAAGATTAAAGTCTTTGGAAGCCAAAAATGCAAGAGCTCAGACCAATAGTCCTGGACTAATCCCTGTCATTCATGGCCTTAGGGCAGATCTGTACCCTGCCCAAGAAACACCTTGGTAGGCACTTGGCCCAATTTCTTGAACGCACCGTGACAATGCTGTTAAAGGTCTCACTCAAGAGAACAGAAGCTGAATATGCCACTAAGCTTCACTTCAAAACAAATATTTGGCAAGAGGAGTTTATTTCTGGTTTAACCTTCCAAAGTGTGTGCATGTTAGGGCTCTGAAAACTGTCATCATTAAAACAAAGCTTTTTAACCATTGAAACCTAGGTGGTAGATTCCTCAATGTCTCCAAAGACAACATACAGCCATGGTTTAAGGAAAATGGGGGATTAGAGAAATTTTTGCAAAATATGGGGAAAAGAAAATGCTAGCAACTTTATGGTTTGATACTTTAGGGCAAGCGTTTGAAAAACATGCACACCTGTGAACTCTGAAGTACTCCATACCGCACATAATGTTTGATTAATCACCAAAGTGATTACGCTAAGTAGCATCCACAGTAATTTAAACAGATATATAAATGGTTTGTAATTACAGGATATTGGGCTCTATAATTCATTGCTTAGCAAAGAGGTATTTGTTGGGTAATTACTGTATCTTTGTGAGATATTTGCTGTGCATTTATGGTGTAGCTTATCCTGAGCTTGCAGGTACCGACTATCTTTGGTTCCCTCGTGCCTAAAATCAAGAAGTCTTCAGTAAAGGGTAAAGCCACAGTTACTTTGCCAGATGAAGCACCCTATACTAAGTGAGAAGTCTAGGAATATGGAGAGATTTATGATAACAATATTCAAAGAGCAAATACAGTGAACACTTGATTTTTCCACACCATTGAAGGGTAGCATTGGTGTGGCTAGTAGTGTAGTTCAAAACCTCTGTGCCGCTTAACTCAAGTCATGGCCCACAATGAACTCATTTTGTGGACTCCAGGAGTGTCCATCTAATATGGATTTGTAGTAAAAACAAAACAAAACAAAACAAAAAACCCAAAAAACTATGCCCAGTGTACACTGGAAATGTACATATGGAAAATACATATGTACCCCCCACATGGATAATAATGCAGGGTGGAACTGAAGGGGAAAGCTGACAGGCAAGAAGGAAAAAGTTTTTTAAAAAATCAAAATTTTCCCTACACTCTATAAGTATAATGAATAGATGTATTTATGCCTGTGGAACTGGTTGTTATGTAATGTGTCCAATCGTCCACTTCCACTACGTAGAGAGAAAAAAAAAGTGCTTTGTGAAAAATAGAAAGAGAAACAGCAAAAGGAAATTTAGTTTGAACATAAGGACATCTTTAGGTGAGTATCTGAGAATTAGTTTCTTAATAAGGAACAATGATAACTGAGAACAACACACACATAGTCTGGTTAACAGAAAGAAAGAGATAAGTAAGAGATTTATACCAGATGGTAATGGAAATTTTGAGATTTCTGGATTTCTATCATAATGACAGTCCTATAGAGAAAGAGTGTACGTGGATAGGGTAAGCTGGTCTTCAGGGAGCACACTTGGCCTGGAGCAACTTGGGGATATTTGGTTTTGTCTTTGGGAGTCATAAAGACGATGAACAGTTAATCTTTTCTATATATGAGAATGTATGGGATTTATAATTGTGCTCATACTCAAAGGTAATGCACTGCAAATATTTAAAGGAAATTGTGACTTCCAAATTAAATGATGATAAATATCTAGATATTAGTAAGAGAATGATTTGGTCAACAAGAATAAATAACATATATTAATGCTTTCAGGCAAAAATGACAAAGATATCTGGAAAAACTTCTCTTACACCTAGAAATTAACTTGTCCAGTTAGGACAGGAGGTACAGTATGTGGGCATATTAAAATAATGCCAAGCTGGGCACTCATAATCTTACTGTTTTCATTAGAAAAATGCAAAATAATCACATAAATAAATAGAAAAGATTAACATTTTCCTCCAGTTCTTTGGAAATTAATTACAAATGACCACGAATTTTGTTTTTCTTAATACCGGGAAGAAAATACTAAACTACTTCTGTACAGTTTTTAGTAAATTAAGTATCTAATATCAAGGTTTGTGATAAAACACACCCCCCCCACACAGAAACCATTAAGGTGTTGGAGATGTATGTTTTAGAAGTTTCTAGGCATCTCTTCTATGATCTTTCCATCTCAGCCCTTGTAGAATATAAGGCTCCCTAATATTACAGCCTAACCATGGTGAAGGGCCATTGCAGACTTGTTTAGAGACCAAACACGTGAACTTCAAGACATGATCCAGTTACTTGAAGATATATACAGATAGAAAGATCTGTGTGTAAATATATACATAGAAACCACATAAAAGAATGGTTTACTAAAACACCTCACTTTCAAATATCCTTTCTCACTGTTTAAGTAAAACTCTCAAATTTCTGGTAATTTCCTTTATTCCAGCAAGTAAGCTACAATTTCCACTTAAGGCATATTTTTCCAATGATACTTCCATATTAAAACACCATCAAACATATATTGCAACTACATAAAAAGATCTTCAAACATTTTTTTTAAGTTCAAAAGAGACCTGAAAACTTAAATCATCAGGTTTTCCTTACCCTTTCTACCCATGACTACTGCCTCTTTTTGTATTTGCTTGAACGCCACCCTCTCAGTGAGGTCCCTTCAGAAATTGCACACCTTGCCATGATTAACACCTCTGCACTCTCTATTCCCCTTGCCTAGGCTCAAATTATCACTTATTGATATATTATACATTTTACCTATTTATTACCAATTAGCTCCTCCTGAAAAAATGCCAGTTCTACAAGAAGTTGGAATTGTTTTGTATTTTGCTCAGTTATAAACCCTCAGCACCTAGAAGATTCTATGGCCCATAATTGACTTCCACTAAATATTTCTTGAGTAAATGGATCAACTCCCATGACTTCAATTGCAATTTTTATGTTTTCCAATTTATTTCTCTAGCTTAAGACTCTTCTAAATTTAAAATTTATATATTCAACTGTCTGTTTGAATCACCCCAAAACATCTCAAACTCAGCATGCTTAAGACTGAATTCATTATCTTGCCTCCCCACATCTCCTCATCATCCCCTCTGCCTCCTATAATCTTATGTAATCTCTTCTATGATGATTATCAACCTCCATCCAGATACCAAATGAAAAATCTTGAAATTATCTCACAGATTCTTATTGCTAGATCCTTAACTGTTCTTGCTTCGGTGTCCTCCCTTTATTAACTTGTCTTAGCACTTTGCTGTGGTACCCCTTGTCCAAATTAATACAATAGGCTCTTAATTGGTCTTCTTATTTCTGGCCTCACCTCCCAGTGATCTCTGTTCCACACTGCCCAAAAAATCCAAATCTGGTCATGTCTCTCTCTTAGAAACATTTAGTGGAGATCAGTGACTACAAACTACTTCGTATCATAAAGAGACCCTATCATGATTTAACCTCTACTCATCTCCACTGCCCAATTTTCCCCATATATCTTGAGCTCAATCTCAATGTCAACCTCCCTTTCAAATCACAGGTTGCTTCATTTATACAAACTCTTACTCATGTTCATCCTTTAGCAAAGAAAGCTGTTCTTTAATTTGTAAGGTCCAACTTGATTTTAAGATTTAGCTTAAACTCTGACTTTTCTGTTAGTTTTATTCTCAGAATTTGAAATTCCTTCCTTTATACTATGTCCCATATACACTCTATCATACATTTATTGTACTTATTTTTATGTATTTTTATTATCATATTACTAGGCCATAAGTTCTTAGATAACAGGAACTATATCTTACTAATTTTTGCAAATTCTGTGCTTCTTATTGTGCAGGGGTGTACAATTATCTTAGCTAAATAAATGAATGAACGAGGAACTCAATTTAAAATACGTATGGCAATGTAGTTATTATAAGTTCATGAACAAGTAAGTGACAGACTTAACTTCCTTTTTTTAGAACATTTGAATCTATTATCGGCATTAAGATGCTTCTTTTTTTTTTTATGTTAAGTTAGCTTCAAATGGAATAAAGGCAAGGTCCTACAATTAGGAAGGCACTGAAGGAATCTAGAAATACGATAGAGGAAAAAACAAACAAATAAACTATTCCTATCCACCAGTTTGAATTAACTGCTACCATTCCGTCTCTCCACATCATTACAGCTAAAATGCTTGAAGAGCACCTGTTCACTTCTCTAACTCTCCCATCAGACTGTAAGCTTCCAAGGTCAGGGCTGTGTATTATTTGTCACCAAAATGCAAATATTTGCCACAATGTCTGATAAATGGTAGATACGCAACAGTTAAGAAGAAAAATAACAGCTCAGGTTAGGTAATGGCAATAAGAGGGAAAGAAAGAAAGACAGCATGTAAAACTTCAATGGAAGATTTTCTGCTGAGTTGGCTCAGTCTTGCCTCTTGGTGTTCCAAGCGTGGGCTCAATGGTCATTCATTACACTCTACCTCTTCGTTTCATCAGAACGTCTTCCTTTTCTCACTCCTGATTGCTAAATTTCTGCTTCAGTGCTTGGCTGGCCTTTTGGTAAACAAGCATTCAATAAATTCTGACTGAACTATAAGTCTAGGCTTTTGACAGCCACTCTTCCTGCTAATCAATCTGAATCGCATCTTTAAAATCTATGCTTATCTTCCACCATATGCAAGTTCCTCTAAAATGCTTCCCTCAGCTTATATCTCATCCACTTATACCTGTTTTGTTATCAGCACCCATTACCACATCCTCCCACCCTACATGCTCCCAAAACCCTTTTCCTCAAGTTGTGAATAAATGCTCAGGCTCCTTAGGACCTCTCTACCCAGCTTCTTTGAAAAGTGGAACATCTTGAAAATGTGGGCCTTAAGTATATGATCCCTGGATACCTACCCAAGTGACTTTAGGTAGGATTCTATTTTTACTTGAAGCCAGTTAATTGTCACAATCTGGTCAGAAAGCAAAGGCTTAAGTGTTAAATTGTATGAGCTCTGACCAAATCATAGTCTGTGGTTGCTGTGTATTTGCTCTAGTATGGTGAAAGACATCAAACTAGGCATACATATCTATGTATACATATTTATGTATTACATATACACATAGATTTAATTTTTTGATAATGAAAGCAATACATGGTTATTAGAAAAATTCCATCTGCTCAGATAAAGTATAATGAGAAAAATAAATATCTGAAATTTCACCATCCAGAGATAATCACTGTCAACATTTTATAGACATTTTTCCAGACATTTTTTCAAGTTCTATACAAATGTGAGCATATACATATGATTATATATACACCCATTTTCCCAAATTAGATTATATAATGTATTAAAGTTTCAAAATTGTACTTATTTAACAATGTATTATGGAACTCTTCTCATGACAAAGTGTATACACACACACACACACACACGTAGATATATATATACACACACAAAATATATATATATATATAATCCAATACACACACGTGTGTGTGTTTGTGTGTATAATCCTAGTTAAATGCTGTTATTACAGTGATGTGTCACTATTTAGTTAACCAGTCTCTATTATTTTATTATAGATATTTTGTTCATCCACCGCTTTTTTTTTTACTTTCTTTCTTTCTTATTATTTTATTTATTTTAGTTTTTTTTTTTACATTGCTGTCTATGCTGTGACGCTTGCTTGGTGCTCTTGTCTGATTAGATGCTTTGGACAAATTCCATGAAGCACAACTTCTAGTCCAATGATCCATAAGATTTTTAGAATCTAAGTGCCTGACTATTTTAGTAACTTTCTTTCCCTCTGGGTCATTGATGGCAAAAGACTATGGCCAGATGTCCCTGTGTATTATTTTCTAAAACCAAAGAACTCATCTGAAATAACATCATTAAAAAACTGGTTTTTATAGTGACTAATACTATTTATTATGGTTCTTTTTTGGTTTTTGTTTTGTCTTGGATTTTAATTCTCTTCATGGAATGAAGAGAGATTAGAGGGGCTGAAATGTATATCTTAAAACTAATTTAATGCGAAAGGGCTAGTTGTGTCTTTCTTAATCAAATAAGTACATTAGGACAAGACATGGACGGTGAATGAATATTAATGATAGAAACTTCAGGGTAAGCTCCTCCAAATACCACTTTCAAACAGAAAAAACTGTTGACTGTGGCACTGAACTTAATCAATGTTGATTGATGGTTTTTAAGGGCCAACAAGGAAGTTGCAAACTGCAGGACTTGAGCAACAAGCATAAATTTTCAACTGAGGAGCACAGAACTGGGTTTTGCATATAGTATGTCCCAAGTCATGCACAGAAAGAATTAATTACTGTAGTCTTTCTAAAATATCTATTGAATCATACAAGGAGCTCAAGGCTGAAGGCAGTGAGCACATTTTCAGTATTCCAAAAGAGGATTCTTAAAAAACAAAACAAAAAACTAATATAAAATAAAATAAAAAGAAGAAGGAAAGAAAAGCACCACTGAAACAAATTCATAAGTACACAAATATCAGGAATTTCACATTTCTGGTGCCCATGGTGACTATAATTTGGCCCCATTGTGCATATATAACAATTTAGAGTTAAGTGCATATTTGGTAATATGAAATGTTACATACGCTCAGGGGGAGAAAAGTTATGGTTGCTGTGGGAAACAGAACTCCGAATTTCATGATTTTTGTGTTGTAAAATCTCAGCCATCAGGTTACATTAGCACCGTTTTCTACATTTAATAATAGATTGTTCCTTTGTTTCTTTCAAGAGAGAAACTTTTTCCCCCTTCTCCTAGTATATTTAAAGTGATGGGACTTATTTTAAATTGAATTAACCAGAAAACATAGGCTCTTTATCAGATATAAGTGACAAGCAATAAGCCTGCGTCCTGCCTCCAATTAAACAATGTAATCGAAATAGTAGTTAAAGGGTTCTTAATTTTTTAAAAGTGAAATATATATTAACTGGGCTGACAGACATAAAACCTATAAATGATCTTATTCAAAAGATATTTAAACATATTATTTAAAATTTTTTTCACACAAACCCTTTCCCTTAATGGCTACCTATAATACCAGACTCCACAGTAATAAGCAGCGTCGTCTGATTTTCCTCTGAAAGGGAGTCTGATATGGCTGTGATTGCATTTTGAATCATCTCCATTGTCCTCTTTATCCTCAAAATAGTTTTCCTATGTTGAGGAAACTGGGGCCTACAAAGGTTAAATAAATCACTCATAGTCAGAGAAAAAAAGCTGAGATTGAACATGGCCAGGTCCAAGTGATCCTAAAATCCATGCATGCTCTATTACACTCTGTAGCTCCTGGCCTGTCTTTGATCTGACTCAGGAATCTATAGCCACTAAGGGCAGATGATAGTAATAACGGTGATGATCACGATCTTATGCAAAAGCCTTAGTAACACTGGTAACAATGGACTGGGGTGGCATCGGTATGCAAGAAGGTAAGAAGTTTGGGGGCTAATACCTACATTGTAGCAGAGTTCAATGAGGGAGAGCCAGTCCATTTTGTACTGTGACAATGGACTGTCATGGCATGGGCATAGCTTGAGTCACGGTGGGCTTACTATGTGCCAGGTGCTGTTCCAAGCACTTTATGACACTAACCCATCTCATTCCCATGACAACAGTATGATGCAGTGATCAGAATTATCCCAAGTTTACAGATTAGAACTCTGAAGCACAGAGAGGTTATGTAACATACTTAAGTTCCTACAGTCATTAAGTGGTAGAATTCGATTGTGAAGCAGGCTGCTTAGCTTCAAAGTGGGTGCTCTCAACCACTATGGAAGAAGACGAGAGCGTTGTGAAGCACAGCGTGCGGACAACTGTATATCTTCTTTGTTGGTGTTTCATCAGTTATACACCTCACCATAAAGGACTTTGGTACTGCCTCAAGATAACGTAAGATCTTAAAAGGAAACAAAAAATCATGAGCTAATTTTGAATCCCATTCCCACCCATAAAGATCAGTGTTTAAAATTCTTTCTACTGATAGTGATTCCATAAGCTGTTCCACAGCCACTTTTATAAAACACTTGTTTTTATAAGTCCGTCTAACAGCTCATCTCCTGGAAAGCAGGAAGGGAGAAATAAGACTTCATTTTTCTCATCTTAATTTTTAAAATTCTGAAAAACAGCCCCTATTCCCTTCCTTGCACCCTCCCAAATTTTTCAATTCATCACTTGAATTAACCTCCTAAGCACCGAAGCCATCAGATAGCTAAGGCGCTATCTGGTCCATCAGCGGAGCTCGCCGCTCCAGCAAGAAGCGCTGAGCGGGGAGCGGAGCGCCGAGGCTGTGTGGGCTTTGATAAGCTGAGCAGAGCCTCCTGCAGACACTGCAAAGCAATTAAAACCGCAAAAGGGCTTCTCCCCCACCTCTTTTCCGCTTTCTTCTTCCTCCAAAGTTGAATAAAAATGATTTGATAAATTATTCTTTTCAGAGCTAACCACTTGAGAAAAAAAAGAGAGAGAGAGAGTGAAGAAAAAAAAAAAAAGGAAAGTCGCTCTTAAGAACTCATTATTAGCATGAATTCCCAGCACTCCAGCAATTTTTACAGATCCACACAAGAGGGAAGGCAATGGAATAAAAGGACAGAAGGGAGTTTTATCTCAAGGCAGGCAGGGAAGAGGGAAATGTTCTCCATAGGCTCAGAACCTGGTCGGCATTGGAGGCCCTGTTAGGCCTGGTGTCTTTGAAAGGCAAACCTCAGACGCTGAGAGTTAAATCGAATCTTGAATGGAAGGAATAAACCTCTGTAGTCTCCACTAAGACAAAGGGTATGCCCTGAATCCGGTCTAGGGAGTATCTTCACAGTAAATTAGACCTGCATATGGAAGTAAAAAACCAAAAGCCTCCTTAGGAGTAAAAGGAAAGAGAGCTCTGGAGGGTTTAGGAGGAACTCTGGGGAGGGCTGGAAACTTTAAGGCAAGCATGTCAAAACAACAGGGAAATTGGGGAGAGGAAAAATAAGAATTTGAGACATTGATCAAGGCACAAATTTAGAAGGTGCTCAATACAGATATAGTAGACCCTTGAACAATTTGAAAATCCACACAGTTGAAAATCTCCATACAACTTTGACTCCTCAAAAACTTAACTGCTAACAGCCTACTGTTGACCAGAAGCCTCACTGATAACATAAACAGCTGATTAGTACAAATGTTGTATATTTCAGGTATTATCTATTGTATTCTTACAATAAAGCAAGCTAGAGAAAAGAAGATGTTACTAAGAAAATCACAAGGAAGAGAAAATACATTTATAGTACTGCACTGTATTTACTGAAAAAAATCCTCATATAAGTGAACTCCTGTGGTTTGAACCTTTGTTGTTCAAGGGTAAACCAATTTTGCATGATTGATTCGCTTTCTTACTAAAATTTGTGTGTAGGAAAGTTATATTTGTGCAATCTCTATGGTATGAAGAAGCAGCAGAAGGGCCTTAGAGTCCAAAACTACTAGAAGTATGGTGACAATCACTAAAATCATTCTCCATATTTGAGGAGATGAAAAACTAAGGATTAAAACTCCCCTGGTCTCGGGAAGACAACACAGAGGACAAGTTTTAGTCTCCAATCTTAACTTGGTATCCAGGAGGACTGACGGGTTACTAACAATCTGAGTCACTTGTCAGAAATTTTGATTCATAAACATCTGATATAAAAGTAAATGGATTGTCATGTGACAATTATGGCATATGACATTATGGCACTGTGCCATGAAAGGAATCTTTCCCCCAAAACATTTCTTCCCCCATATTCTCAGTCATGCCTCACCTCACAAATCTGGTCACTCCTCTGTATTTGAGGGGAATAAAAAATTAGAATCATATAGTTTTCTCTCGCCCTATGGGATTGTGGCACTTTGTGAAATGGGGTCACTGAAATTTGAACTGTGATGGCAGCATGCTATGAAAAAGCCTGAATGAAAATAATGTGGGCAAAGAGCAAAATGGAGGCAAGGAATGTGAATGACAGAATACAACTGGGGAAGTCCAGTGCAGAAAGAAATGGAGATATATAATCAAAGATTTTTTTTCTCTTGCAATGGAAAATTATTTCTTCTAGATCTCCAAGTTAAGCTGACATGGATATCTCTTGAAGAGTGTTACTTTTTCCCAGCTCCTTACCACATACTTTCAACCAATCATGGTGCTTCTGTCTTTCATCACCAGAATACTTGTAATATCAAGATCAATAAAAGAAGCAGTTCAGAAGCAGTATCACTCCCCTTGCTAGGCATTAAGGCTATAGACATGGATACAACACAGCAGCTTTCTCAAGGAACTTTTAGCCCAATTAAAATTCTGCATATAGAAATAAGAAATGCTAGTATATATGGTACGGTGGAAGTCACAAGGGTGGCATCTAACCCAGACCAGAAAAGAAATAGTAGAGGAAGACCAAGAAATCTTCCTGGAGAAGATGAAGTTCTAAATGTTGAAAATGATGAAAGGCACAAAGGGTATTTCATATTAGGTGAGCAGAAGGAGTAAAAGTTTATAAGCATGCAATAACACAGCACAACTGGGAATCACAGTAAAGTTTCAGAAAGTGCCAACTATGAGAATAGATAGGTAAACAGGCCAGATTACAGAGTAAAATCTGTACTTGGAGATGACTTTGACTTGTAGACATCACTTCCATTCATTATCGTACTGCCTGGAGCTTAGTCAAAGGGCTAGATGCAGTTTCAAGGGATGCTGGGAAACGTAGTGTAGTTAAGTAGTCAGTGTTCCAGGAACAATGGAAAGATGTATCTTGAGAACACAATAGGCAGACTACAACATATTTTATCCTATTGACTATATATAGCTATCAAAGGATCTAAACATGGAAATATTTTAACCAAATTTGAAACCCAGAAAAAATTTTCTTAAATAAAAAGAGTGTATTATATAGTACAATGGAATCAGTGAAGCCAGTTAGCAGATGACTGAGGTACTCGAAGAATTCTGATGAAGGTGGCAGGACTATGGACTGGAGTGGAGATTAAGTTCACTTACTGGGAAAAAGAAAAAAAAAAGAAGTCATCTCCTGTCTTTTGTATGCTTTGTTGACTAAAATTTACCCTTGCCATATGTTTCTCCATTATTTCAAATTCTTTTTGCTAAATCAAACTCATTCAGCAGTATCAGGGAGGGTTTCAGCCAAAGGCAATGAATTATGTAAAGACCTAGATAAAAGGCAGAGAGAATGGTTGGTATCAAAGAAACATAGGTTTTAGAGCCTGTGCAGATAAGGTCTAGTGAGCAAAGGCACAGGAGTAGTAGGGAGGCTCCAGATTTTGTGTCCTCTCTTAGGCTATGCTAAGAATATGGGACTTTATCAGGTAATGCGCAAACACTGCACAAGGGAAAACAAGGAAGTTGCATCACTAACATTTTTGTTGAAAGATCACCTGGATGCTGAGTGGGAATTAGACTGCAGGTGAGAGTGGTGAACTGGAAGCAAGGAGACCAGTTGAGAAGAGAGGGTAAATTACATAGGAGAAAATTCTCCCCAAACTGAAAATGGGCAGAATGATTGGTCCTATTAGTTTACAGTGAAGGTAAGAAGGCAGACAGAAGTTTACCAGAGAATGCAGATGTCCTACAATGACTCAGAAGCCAGCAAAAGGGAGATTATCAGAATACTGCACAAAGGGAGTAGTTAAGTAGGGGCGAGCCAAGGGTACTGTCTTAAAGACAGACCCTAAAGGGTCATCCATCAAAAGTAGCTCAGCCTTTCAGTCCCACGGCTAACAGGTGATGAAACCTGATTCATAAAACATTCCCAGGGTGTCACTGAATTGAAGCATTGGAGGGTTTTACTCACCCTGAATAAGAAATAACTTCCAGTGCCTCAATTTTAACAGATGACCTTCTCCAGCTTGTCTAACACACACACACACACACACACACACACACACACACACACACATCTTTTTAAGTGTATGGCCCTAAAACTACAGACAAGGTGGGAAAGGCAAGTGACCACTAATTATATTCGCTGCTGTTATGACTCATTCAATCATTCATTTATTTATACATCATTTTCAGTATTCACAAGAGCTCATTAAGGGAGTTTTAGAAACTGTAGTAGAAACAAAAGGTGATACAGGATCTCTTTTTGATGATCACTGAGCTTAAAATCATAAAATCCCAAGTTTGGAAAGGAACTTTAGAGGTACTCAAATTCCACTCTCTAAATCATGTATGATATTCTACCACAATATTCAGTTATGTGGTGGACTAGCCTCTGAACAATTCCTATGATAATGGATTTTTGACCACCAGGTAGCTTATTGATGGTTATTTCTTTCTTTCTTTTCTTTTTTTAAAGATTTTATTTATTTGACAGAGATAGAGACAGCCAGCGAGAGAGGGAACACAAGCAGGGGGAGTGGGAGAGGAAGAAGCAGGCTCCCAGCAGAGGAGACTGATGTGGGGCTCGATCCCATAACGCCGGGATCACGCCCTGAGCCGAAGGCAGACGCTTAACCACTGTTGCCACCCAGGCGCCCCGATGGTTATTTATTTCTTGATTCAAAATTTGGTATCTGAATTTTATCTGGTAAACTAATTTTTGTCATTTAGAATTTTTTAAAAAATGGATTCAATCTCTTTCATGCTACAGCACTTCAAGATTTTGAAGACTTCCTCATCCCCTCCTCCATCCTAATCTAGGTTAAATAATCAATAATTATTTCAGTATTTCCTCATATGTCATGAACTTCAGACATCCCATCACCCTACTTACTTTTATCATTGGGCATCCTACCATTTGTTACTGTCTCATTTAATTATGTAAAGAGAAGTAAATGTAATACTTCAGCTGTGGACAGAGAAGCTTCAGTACACCTATCCTCTTGCTTCAACTGCTCAAGAAATTTTACTTCCAGGACTTCCATTTGGGGAATTATGACCAAAAAGATACTTTGAAACACCCACCTATGATAATACAACTATATTCCAAATAAATTACAAGGGTACTTTTTAAAATGTGAGCTAAATGACCATTGTAAAGTGTAGAAAAATAGCATCAGAATAAATCCCCCCAAAAAAGGAAAAAAAAGATTTAAAATGTAGTAGAATAAATTAATAAAAATAGCAAATAATGCTAAAATAAAGACATTCAACCAGGTAAAATATGTTCCTACGAAAAGACTAAAAATGTTGATAAAACTTTGTCAGAACTAATCAAGAAAAAGAGAGAAAATAGGCATTCAGGGATTAAAATTATAATAAAAGTACGTGAGCACTTTTATGCCAATAAATTTGAAAATTTAAGAAAATCAGGCACGTTTGGTGCAAATCGAACATAACAGAACTGATTCAAGAAGAACTGGAGAGTCCGAAGAATCCTATATCCCATAATTAAAATACAGAGTGAGCAGTTTAAAAAAAATCTTCTTACAAAGAAAAAAATATCTTAGATAGTTTCACAGAAGGTTCTATCAAACTTTCAAGAAAAAGGTGATTCTAATCTCATTTTTTTCCCCCTGGAGAACAGAAAAAGAGAAATGTNTTCTATCAAACTTTCAAGAAAAAGGTGATTCTAATCTCATTTTTTTCCCCCTGGAGAACAGAAAAAGAGAAACTGCCTGATTTAATTGGATAGGATAACACGGATACCAAAAGCAAGCAAGGATCATATTAGAAACGAAAAATACAAATCAATCTCAAAAAATTTAGATTTAAAACTTCTAAACCAAATACTAATAAAAAAATTCAGAAGTATGTGATAAAGATAATAACTATAGCCTAGTTGATTTTATCTTAGGTGTCAAATGGTAATAGATTATAAGAAAATCTATTAATTTACTCCATTCACAGATAAAGGGACAAGAAATATGTAATTATTTTAATAAACACAGAAAAAACATTATGATAAAATTAAATATTCCATAACAAAAATTTATAACTAGTTAGTAATAGAGAGAAACTGCCTGAACTTGTTCAAGGATATCTAGCCCTCTCCCCCTTACCCCCAAAATGTCCAGTGAGCATCTGGATATGAAGAACTGGAGCTTGTAAGAGAAAGCAAAACTGAATATACTGATTCTAGTTGTCCGGGCAGAAGTGATTTTTAGCCACACAAGAATGAATGCCATTCCACAATACACAAAACTTCCCACTGATTTCAACACCAGTCACACAATTCCTAAGTGTTATCCATACCTGATACTTTTTAGCTTTTTCTTTCCTTCCTCCAGATATTTATCCTAAACATCTCCGACTTTTAGAAAGCAAAAGCCAGGGGAAGATATACCTTGAGGGCAACTTCTGATCTCACTGCCACAGACCTCCTTGGAGACAAAAGAGGACAGAGCCTGACTACTTGGTTTAAAGAAGAAATGGAATGGTAAGAACATTCTGAGAAGAAAAAAAAAATCTCAGAAAGCTGGCCACATCAAGAATTGGAATTAGGTACTGTAGATAATGAGGAGAAATTAAAAAGTGCTTGTTTGATTTTTAACAAAGTGATATTATTGAAGTGGGATTTTAGGAAAATTCATTTAAAAGAATGGAGGAGGCGGAAACCAGAGGGGAAGAGATTAGTATATGATAATAAACAAGTGAACATAAATATAAATAGGCATCTTCCAACTTTTTTCCTACCTTATGAACGTTTTTGTCTCCAATCATTTACACTTTTGCAGCTTTTGTCAGATTATTAAAAATAATAGAGGAAGTCAGTTTATCCCAATTC
Organism: Ailuropoda melanoleuca; assembly: GCF_002007445.2. Classification (NCBI taxonomy): domain Eukaryota; kingdom Metazoa; phylum Chordata; class Mammalia; order Carnivora; family Ursidae; genus Ailuropoda; species Ailuropoda melanoleuca. The sequence goes on from NC_048218.1 coordinate 59,484,405, forward strand.
ATTGGCTGTGATGGTATTTTATGCCAACTGGAGTGGCCATGAAGTGCCCAGATTAGACATTATATATGAGGTGTCTATGAAGATAATTTCAGTTGAGGTCAGCATTTGAATCAGTGGACTCTGTAGGGTAGATGATTCTATGCAACTTGGGTCGGCACCATTTGATCCACTGAGGGCTTAAATGGAACGAGAGGCAGAGGCAGAGGAAGGACAAATTTGTCCCCCTTTTTTGGGCCTTACTGTTTGAGCAGCGATATTTCATCTTATCTTCTTCTGCCCTCAGATGGGGATTTAAACCATTGATTGGGTCACCTAATTCTTAGGCCTTAGGACTAGCTTTCTGGATCTCCAGTTTGTAGATAGCAGATTGTGAGCCTCCAAAATTGTATGAGCCAATTCCTCATAATAAATATAAAAGAGATAAACATATGAATGCAAAAATATTGTTTCTATTTCTCTGGAGAACTCTGGAGAGATACACTAGCTAATCCTATGGAAATGCAATTGTGATACTGATGAGGAAGGAAGACATAGGCATTGCTTGGAGTAGAAATGTAAAAGTTGAAGAGCAGAAATCAGAAAAGAATTTAAGAGAAACTTCTACAAATTAGGACTCAGTGATACATCTGGAAGGTCAATCCTTAGTCTATGCCTTTTAAAAAATATCTTCTGGGGCACCTGGATGGCTCATTTGGTTAAGTGTCTGACTCTTGAGTTTAGCTCAGGTCCTGATCTCAGAGTCCTGAAATAGAGCTCTGTGTGGGGGTTCCACATTCAGCAGGGAGTCTGCTTGAGATTCTCTCTCCCTCTCCCTCTGCCCCTCCCCCCACTTGCAAGCTCACATGAGCGTGCTCTCTCTCTAATAAATAAATAAATCTTTAAAAAAATAAAAATAAAAAGTATTTTCCATTTTTCTTTTTTTTTTAAAGATTTAACTTATTTATTTGTCAGAGAGAGAGAGAGTACAAGTAGGGGAAGCAGGAGGCAGAGGAGAAGCAGGCTCCCTGCTGAGCACAGAGCCCAATGTAGGATTCAATCCCAGGCCCCTGAGATCATGAGCTGAGCCAAAGGCAGACGCTTAACCCACTGAGCCAACCAGGCGTCCCTATTTTCCATTTTTCTGTAAAAGTTTTTCAAATACCAATTTCATGTAAGTTAAAAACCTTACCTATACGAAGTCCAAATAAACCTTTGATTCTTTAATTTTTATTTATTTTTATTATTTATTTATTTAATAGTTGTTCTTATTGTGCGAAACGAAGTAGAAAAAAGAATGAAAATGATACCTTGTGTAATGTCTTTCAAGTTTACATATGATAGCTTTGGAATGAGGTCATATACATATACTAAAGGAAGATAAGCCATCTTTCAAATTCCCCCATCTCTGATGATGGCATACCCATCCTCCAGAACCCTGCAGAGTTCAAAATCCTATACTTGAAATTTTATCTTCTTTCCTTTGTGTACCACATTGAGTCAGTACACAAACCCTTCCAGGCTTTCCCCTGTGTTCCCCTGATTTGTCCATTCTTTTCTTTTCCACAGCACTCCCACATTTCTTAATTCACGTCTGGATTCCTGCAACCATTTCCTGGCTTGTTCTGCCCGGGATCTCTCCATCCTACCCATAGATGACAGATGGCCAGCTGGAACACATTGTTCAATTTGCTTTTCCAAAAACCACTCTGCCTGCCTTCCTATGGACCCAAATCTGAAGCCTTCTAGAAAATGCCTCCTTCTTATCTACCCAGAATCACCGCTGTCATATTCCTCAAAAGAGTCTTTCCCTTCCAGGAAATGCAATCCAATCTGCTTGATGTTCTTAACTTGTTAACTCCCACATCTGTGCCTTCTTCCTTCATAACAGCACCTTCTTCACTTTCTGACAATATGTTTTTATCCGCCCTCAAAACCCATCTGCAGGAAGACTTTTCTGACTCCTTTTGTGTCAGCTAAACACTCGTGTGCTCTGCATCCCCTGTGTGTGTAAGGGTGCTACTATTTACATGTTGCATAACCATTTCCCTCTAGCTGCTTCATTCAGGTCTTTGTGAATCTTTCAGAAAACTATTTCGTTAGTATTCTTATTAGAAGTTACACTCAATAAAAACGCAAAGCTGAGATAGTAGTTATTATAATAGATGAAAACTCATTATTAAATATCATTTCAACAGTATAAAAAATGGTGAGGCTTCTGAGAGATTAAGTTAATGGATGGAAGGGCTGCACTTGGAAAGCAGAGGGAACAGCACTGGTGTGGTTACTAAACACTGTGCAACCTCAGCGGGTCTACTTATCAACTTGGTGATCCCTAGTATTCTTTTCAATGCCAATCTTCTACGTAAAAGGTGAGGGACGTGTCTTCAGTGATATTTTCCATGGGAAAAATTATGGCCCCAATCCATATTCTAATCCCTGGGGTTGTGACTATGATACGTTGCATGGCAAAAGAAAAAAAAAAAGAAAAATTTTGAAAATGTAATTAACATTACTAGCAAATAGACCTTAAAACAGGGTGATTATCCTGGATTATCCAGTTAGGGCCACACAGACCTTTAACAGCAAAAGAAGTCAGAGATTAGAAGAATGGGAAGGACTCTACCTACCACGGCTAGTTTGAAGATGAAGAAAGCCCCACGGAAAGCATAGAAGGAAATGAATTTTCCACAACTAGTGAACTTGCAAGAAGTCCCTAGGCCCCAGATGAGAACCTCAGCCCAGCAGATACGTTGATTACAGTATGATATTACTCTGAGCGGTACACTCTCAGCCATGCTGTGCTGAACCTCTTACCTACAGACTTGTGAGATAATAAATTTGTGTAATTTTAAGCTGCTAAGTTTGTTACCGAAGCAATGGAAAAATAATGCTCTCTCTAAGAACAGAATAATGCATTTCTTATTTTCCTAAACCATATTGTAACCAATATAGTGTAATTTTGAAATGTCCAGAGGGCAGCTGGACGTAAAAACCTGGAGCTCGTAAGACAGCACAAAGCTGGAGATACTGACTTTAAGTCATCCAGACAAAAGCAATTGTCGACTGTATAAAAATAGATGCACTTACTAAAACATCTGAGTAAATCTAGGAGAATAGAAGCACTTAAGAATAAGTCTTTAGGAATGTTCACCTTTCAGCAATGGGAAAATAAAAGAGAATTAAGGAGACAGAGATGAAATGGTGAAATATTAGGTTGTGAACAGAAAAGTAACACATGTGAAACGAAGGTTGAGGATTTTTAGAAAGCAGGGGTCGTCGTACCAGATCGTCCCCATCATTTCAGTGAAGCAGGAAGCTAAGTCAGTTCAAAGTGGCGCTAAGGGGAACACTGACAAGAAAGTTCTGCAATAGTCTTTGCAGTCAGTGCTCTAGAACATCTATTAGAGATAAAGTAAGGGTGCCTCGCTGGCCGTAGGGCCAGAATGATTTTGTGTGGTGAGCCAGGAGTATAATAGTGTTTGCGTCTTCTTCCAGGGTACACTGCGATTTAGAACCAGGAGAGCCATTTGTGACAGGCGATTGTGTTCCGAGCTTGGGCACTGGGACATCGTGTACAGCAGAAGATCAGTGAAGGAGCGTTCAACTAGAACAGTGGCTGGAATAGACAAGAGATGTTGAAGAGCTCTCAGTACAACAAAGAGCAGGCTGTATGCCGGGGCCAAAGAACTGAGACCCTACAGGAGGGGTGAAAGGCTTTGCCGTGCTGGAGAATACCAGAGGTGACAAGCAGCCTGCCCCTCTGACTACAGCACTTTTCCGCATAGATCATCATATTCAAGCTTGTCAGCTTTAGAATAGGCACTATTTATGCTCATCTTCCAGATACAGAAATAGAAACTCAAAAGTTTATGTGGCTTATCCGAGATCACATAGCAGGTCAGAAGCAGATCTCGAGTTTGAAAGCTTTGCATCTGCCTCGAAATTCTGCTGGAGGTTACGTGTCTGCAAAGCGCTGCAGAAGGGACCAGAACCTCAGATTTCAAGGCCGGTGCACGGACCACGTAATCACATTGTTTTTTTTAAAATCATATGCTTGGTTATATCCAAGTTCCTTAATGAGCATTTTTATACGCATTGCTCATTTTATCCTCAAGGCAAACCCGTGGTGGTGGTCGTGGGGGTGATGAAGATTTTTATTCCCACTATATAGATAAGGAAACTGAGGCTTACTGAATGTACAAGGCCAAACCAAATAGCACAACTAGTCAGAGAGTTAATATTCTTATACTAGCTTTAACTCCACTACCAGAAATTTTTTTCACTAAATACCATTTACCTACCTTCTTTTCATCTTTCCCTCTTAATTGGTTTAGCCTTTCTTACTGTCCTGGAAGTGACATTTTATGTATATAAAATCCCAGCACAACTGTGCCTATGTCCCACTTTACCCAATCAGAGACAAGACAAATGACACAGCCAGCATTCGGTGTCTTACCTGAACTCAGAAGCTACTATACCCCCTTAGAGATCACCTTCTCCTTTGGAACGAGAAGTGGGATTTGGGTGTGTTCTTCCTCACACTATTTCAAATCATAAGGAACTGATGCGGTACAATGGGAATACTTTCAGAAAACTGACATCTGGTTTAAAAAAGCTAAGTTAATTTTCATGTGAAGTGGCAGAATGCCTTAAAGAACATGCAGCAGTTGGAAAAAGAAAATAAGAAATAATAGATGTCTTAGAAGAGAAAAGAAGATGGAGAAGAGAAAATGGGATAAAGGAACAGAGAGACAACAAAAACAAAATTAGAGGAAAAATGGGAGCATATCACAAAGAAATAAATTCTTTGAAAACAGCTAAATAATAATAATAATAGTAATAATAGCAATCTCTTAAAATACAGGCTAAAAGAACATATGCTGCCTCCCACTCCCTGTGCTGTTCTTCTATTCCCTCCTTTCACTTAGAAGATATTAGGTAATACGCAACTAAAAAAATAAACTAAGGTTTGCTTTTTCTACCTGACCTTAGGATATTTCTTTATTTCCAAATTTCTATACAATAGGGATGTATCCACATAAACATGCATATTTATTTCTTATTGTATCCTTTCTCCTGATCTCTCTCCTTCAGGAATCCAATGAAATGAGATTACAAGAGGAGAAGACTCATTGAGGTTTAGTTGGTACCATTAGTCACTATATTAATGAGGCCAGGAGATGCCAGAGCACAGCCTCGGGGAATAAAAAACCTCAATAATGGCCAGGACCACACTGGCCATTTCTAGCCTTTGAAAAATACAATGAATCAGAGGCAACATCAAACACTCCATTGGATTTCAGTAACTTTAATTTAGGTAATGAGCAAATAATGCTATGTATTCCTTTTTGCATCTAGTCAGTGAACTGCTTTAAAATTGGAGCAATTCTTCCCCCAAATACACTTAAAGATAATTTTTTCCTGGACCTCACTGGGTGGCCTCAGAAAAGAGGATTTTATTCCCTCTGTAGTTGGAGACTTAATTGTGAGATGGAGGCTCCCTCTACTGGGCATATGGTTACATTGCAGATGTGAGTTCTAACCTGCTTGGAGTAGCTAATTCCTTGTGACTAGTGTATGATTATGGCTAATGAAGTGAGCACCAAGGATAATGTCTAGTTAACATGCACACACACCACTCTTCTCTGAAAGTCTAGAACGCAATCTATTAGGAATAATATTTATTCTCTACCTGTGTTGCTCACTGTAGATGTCTAGGTTAGCTTTGCTTGTTTTTTCTTATTTCTCTAACTAGATTGTAAAGTTTAAGTGTTGAGTTTTTATGTTATACTGACCCGGGTTCAAATTACAATTTTCCATTTACTAGATGGTTTGTACACTTACTATTTGTACCCTAGGTAAATTAATTAACTTCTTAGACCCCTGGTTTCTCGATGTTAGAAAATAAAGAAAATAATAGGCTTTCCTAGATTCGTGAGAATTAAAAAGAAACATATCAATATATATGTAATTTTTTTTGGCATGGCAGAACATGATTCTCTAAGTAGTTAATAATTGCTAATTTCATGTTCATTCTCTGACTTCCTCTTGTGGTGAGGTCAATGGATTTAACTAGAAACATGTGAC